>NC_089817.1:2099643-2399643 GCF_029633855.1 Hoplias malabaricus
AATGTGTTTATAGTTTGGAACATATTCTTAACAGTAAACACATATTTACACAGTTATAAACAGTAAATAAACACGTTTACACAGTTATAAACAGTAAATACACATATTTACACAGTTATAAACAGTAAATAAACACGTTTACACAGTTATAAACAGTAAATAAACATATTTACACAGTTATAAACAGTAAATACACATATTTACACAGTTATAAACAGTAAATAAACACGTTTACACAGTTATAAACAGTAAATAAACATATTTACACAATTATAAACAGTAAATACACATATTTACACAGTTATAAACAGTAAATAAACACGTTTACACAGTTATAAACAGTAAATAAACATATTTACACAGTTATAAACAGTAAATAAACATGTTTACACAGTTATAAACAGTAAATAAACACGTTTACACATTTATAAACAGTTAATAAACATGTTTACAGTTATAAACAGTAAAAAAACAGTAAATAAACACGTTTACACAGTTATAAACAGTAAACACATGTTTACACAGATACGGTTTACCCCTATTTGGACAGAGCTCACTGTGAGCATGTGGTTGTTCAGTGTGCAGCAGTGTTAGCTTGTTAGCATGTAGCATTAATTATATTTTGACTCCTAAATGTCTTAAACAATAACATTTTTCAGGTTTTGGACATTTTCACTTTTTTTTATTTTAACAACAGGACACAATAGCCACGGTTTTCCAACCGACCCAGAACCCCTCACACGGGCAGTACTCCCAGCGCAGACTGACCACACGACTTCAGCAGACGCCTGGCGAGTACAGGGCTCAGTGTGACAGCAGCTTTCTTCTCTAAAGCACATCATATCTCCGCTCTGCTGACTGGCCTTTAGTCCCGGATCCATTAGGACAGGCCTGAAATATGAGTCCATTTTAATCAGAGAGAGGATGTAGATCAGCAGTGTTCTGGGTTCCTGTGTGTGTCCAAAGGCTGCACGGTGTATTGTTTGTTAAATCCATAATCACAGTATGTTGGCGTTTACATGATTGATATCACCACAGCTCAGCAGCATGAAAACATGAATTCAGTCAAATTGAGTGCTACAGTGAATTAGAATGAGCAGCTCCAGGGTCCTGGAGGTTGTGGATTCGAGTCCTGCTTCAGGTGACTGTCTGTGAGGAGTGTGGTGTGTTCTCTCTGTGTCTGTGTGGGTTTCCTCCGGGTGACTGTCTGTGAGGAGTGTGGTGTGTTCTCTCTGTGTCTGTGTGGGTTTCCTCCGGGTGACTGTCTGTGAGGAGTGTGGTGTGTTCTCCCTGTGTCTGCGTGGGTTTCCTCCGGGTGACTGTCTGTGAGGAGTGTGGTGTGTTCTCTCTGTGTCTGTGTGGGTTTCCTCCGGGTGACTGTCTGTGAGGAGTGTGGTGTGTTCTCCCTGTGTCTGCGTGGGTTTCCTCCGGGTGACTGTCTGTGAGGAGTTTGGTGTGTTCTCTCTGTGTCTGCGTGGGTTTCCTCCGGGTGACTGTCTGTGAGGAGTGTGGTGTGTTCTCTCTGTGTCTGTGTGGGTTTCCTCCGGGTGACTGTCTGTGAGGAGTGTGGTGTGTTCTCCCTGTGTCTGCGTGGGTTTCCTCCGGGTGACTGTCTGTGAGGAGTGTGGTGTGTTCTCCCTGTGTCTGTGTGGGTTTCCTCCGGGTGACTGTCTGTGAGGAGTTTGGTGTGTTCTCTCTGTGTCTGCGTGGGTTTCCTCCGGGTGACTGTCTGTGAGGAGTGTGGTGTGTTCTCTCTGTGTCTGTGTGGGTTTCCTCCGGGTGACTGTCTGTGAGGAGTGTGGTGTGTTCTCCCTGTGTCTGCGTGGGTTTCCTCCGGGTGACTGTCTGTGAGGAGTGTGATGTGTTCTCTCTGTGTCTGTGTGGGTTTCCTCTGCATTCTGATACAGACGGCCCTCCCTCTCCTCAGGCTGCACATCCACAGATTCAACCAACCGTGGATTGAAAATTCTCCAAAATTAAAAAAAAATGTCATGATCTACTGTCACTCCCCGGTTCAGCTCAGGAGCGTCAGCTTTGTGGATCATCTGAGTCTTTACTGCAGCGGTTTCTTTTTCAGCTCTCTCTCAGGCGCAGGTGGACACTGTACACTTTAATTCTTTAATTCTCTCTGAGGCTCTTTGAGGTGATGTGTATCACTGAACATGTTCATCCCTGACACTCTCACACCTCCGGAGATCATGGTCTTAAAGCGAGAACTGAGCTAAAGCCTTATTTACAGTGTCCCCTAAAATGATAAACAGGTTTTGTCCAGTCAGTGACTGTCACTGATGCCTTTTAAATGATGCTAATATAAGCTTCTCTTACTTGCTAGCTACATTAGCCTCATATTTCCAGCATTCAGATGATTTGCTTGTCATATATGGTTGAGTTATTCACCGTGCGTAATTTCAGAATTTTCTACAATGTTATAAGGATTATAAAAGTTTATATTAAATATTTCCCCAAATATTTGTGGGCATCAGAATCCTGATGTAATGAGGTGTCGTGCACAGAAACTGCACAGGCGTCTGTCGGCTGATGTGACAGAGTTGGGCAGTGTGTGTTCTCCTCTAGAGTGTTGAGTTGGTCAGTGTTGTGTTAGCATCAGTCCGTAAAGAAGCTGTTGGCCTCACGTCTTTTGGAGGAAGCATATGTTCAGCCCACACTCTCAGGGCTGGGGCACTCTGGAGTCTCACTGATGGGTGGAATTGGAGACAATTAGGGTATATACAAATTATTCATTCATTCATTAATTCATTGTCTGTAAACTTTATCCAGTTCAGGGCGGTGGTGGGTCCGGTGACACACCCTGGAGGGGGCATCAGTCCTTCACAGGGTGACACATACACACACATTCACTCACACACTTACACCTACAAACACTTTTGAGTCTCCAATCCACCTTCCAACGTGTGTTTTTGGAGCGTGGGAGGAAACCGGAGCACCCGGAGGAAACCCACGCAGACACAGAGAGAACACACCACACTCCTCACAGACAGTCACCCGGAGGAAACCCACGCAGACACAGAGAGAACACACCACACTCCTCACAGACAGTCACCCGGAGGAAACCCACACAGACACAGAGAGAACACACCACACTCCTCACAGACAGTCACCCGGAGGAAACCCACGCAGACACAGAGAGAACACACCACACTCCTCACAGACAGTCACCCGGAGGAAACCCACGCAGACACAGAGAGAACACACCAAACTCCTCACAGACAGTCACCCGGAGGAAACCCACACAGACACAGGGAGAACACACCACACTCCTCACAGACAGTCACCCGGAGAAAACCCACACAGACACAGGGAGAACACACCACACTCCTCACAGACAGTCACCCGGAGGAAACCCACACAGACACAGAGAGAACACACCACACTCCTCACAGACAGTCACCCGGAGGAAACCCACGCAGACACAGAGAGAACACACCAAACTCCTCACAGACAGTCACCCGGAGGAAACCCACGCAGACACAGGGAGAACACACCACACTCCTCACAGACAGTCAACGAGAGGAAACCCACGCAGACACAGAGAGAACACACCACACTCCTCACAGACAGTCACCCGGAGGAAACCCACACAGACACAGAGAGAACACACCACACTCCTCACAGACAGTCACCCGGAGGAAACCCACACAGACACAGAGAGAACACACCACACTCCTCACAGACAGTCACCCGGAGGAAACCCACACAGACACAGGGAGAACACACCACACTCCTCACAGACAGTCACCCGGAGGAAACCCACACAGACACAGAGAGAACACACCACACTCCTCACAGACAGTCACCCGGAGGAAACCCACACAGACACAGGGAGAACACACCACACTCCTCACAGACAGTCAACGAGAGGAAACCCACGCAGACACAGAGAGAACACACCACACTCCTCACAGACAGTCACCCGGAGGAAACCCACACAGACACAGGGAGAACACACCACACTCCTCACAGACAGTCAACGAGAGGAAACCCACGCAGACACAGAGAGAACACACCACACTCCTCACAGACAGTCACCCGGAGGAAACCCACGCAGACACAGAGAGAACACACCACACTCCTCACAGACAGTCACCCGGAGAAAACCCACACAGACACAGGGAGAACACACCACACTCCTCACAGACAGACACCCGGAGAAAACCCACACAGACACAGGGAGGACACACCACACTCCTCACAGACAGTCACCCGGAGGAAACCCACACAGACACAGAGAGAACACACCACACTCCTCACAGACAGTCACCCGGAGGAAACCCACGCAGATACAGGGAGAACACACCACACTCCTCACAGACAGTCACCCGGAGGAAACCCACACAGACACAGAGAGAACACACCACACTCCTCACAGACAGTCACCCGGAGGAAACCCACACAGACACAGAGAGAACACACCACACTCCTCACAGACAGTCACCCTGGAGGAAACCCACACAGACACAGAGAGAACACACCACACTCCTCACAGACAGTCACCCGGAGGAAACCCACACAGACACAGAGAGAACACACCACACTCCTCACAGACAGTCACCCGGAGGAAACCCACGCAGACACAGAGAGAACACACCACACTCCTCACAGACAGTCACCCGGAGCGGGATTTGAACCCACAGCCTCCAGGTCCCTGGAGCTGTGTGACTGCGACACCTACCTGCTGCTCCACCATATAATTAAATAATAAATTATATATATAATGAGAAGTTAAGAAATTATTAAATTAAATATGAGCAGAAACATAGAGAATAATATTAGAAGCAGTAGTGAATATTTAAAACAGTATGAAATTAAAAATAAAATCTATGTAATTAGATAAGGAACATGTTCTCAGACCTGGGAAATTCGAGATTCTGTCTGTGTTCTGAGTGTGGTGGGGAACTGGGCCTGTGACAGTCTCACTGTGGAAGAACAAGTCGAGTGTATAGTATAGTGAGTAATAAAGATTTAACGTGTTCCCTCCCCCGGTCCCAGTGCGCCCATTTGAGTGGGGTTTCCTAAATTACAGCTGAATTGAGTTGAGTTTGATGCAGATGGGTCCTCAGCAGTAGCGCAGCACCATGTGGTGTTCGTTGTTGGTGATTAATCACGTAAATGGCTTGTGGTTAGCTCACGTTAGCATTGTGCTCTGTGCCTTTCACGCCTCAGTGAACCTGACCCCAGATTAACGTCCAGCTCTTTAACCCTGAGAGGTATATAATTTAACCAGGGACACACCTCTCTGACTGGAGTGGGATTAGAAAGGAGATGTTGAAGGAGTTTATGAGGAACACAGCACAGACGGGCATTGATTTACATTTATTTATACAGAGATTGCAAGATATAATGTGATGAATGACCCATGCTGCTGTCTGAAACATCACGTGGCCTGTTCTGTGAACATGTTTTGATGAAACTGGAGCTGGCTATAAACAATACACAGTAGAAATACAAAATAAATGAATGAATTCATTACTACAACACAAATGACCACAGTAAATAATAACCCAAGCTTTCCACTGTGTTGTGTGCTGTGCCACAGTGTTAGCATTGTCCCTAATCTCAAACTTTATATTCAACTCATTATTAAATACATTATTTTGATAGAAATTTACTCTTCTCCAGTAAAGGTCTGAGGATATTTGAGGAAAACATTTTAAGCATTTTAACACTTCCACTGACCCCAGACACAATTGATCAGCCAAGACATTATTGGAGTCAGCAGTCTGCTTCTTTAATTCAGAGCAAAAGATGCTAACGGCTAATGTTGCTAACAAACACTGAAAGTCAATAGTCACCCAAATAGCCAGGTCTTTATTAAAGCCTCACAGATGAGTGGATGTGTTTAGGACGCAGTGTGACTCACTGTGAGGTGACCAGGTCAGAGAGTGGCGCACTGCAACTCACACAGCTGTCGTAAATTACAGGACTGACCTCAGATCAGAATCCTCTGTACTTATGATGATGATTGTCACTAAAACTGATACTAGATCAGTTCTACTGCTCTGAGCCTGGTTTGTTGAATATGTTGGAGAAGAAGAGGTCACCCGCAGTGCCCTGAGGCAGTTTGTGAATTTATTGAATGTGCTGTTGTCTATGAAGGATTAGCGTGCTATTAGCATTCAGCTAAACACAGGGTGTTTATTCACTTTTACAGTTCTCTGTGAGACAAAAAGTTAAAGACAAGAATGTGTCTTTAAACACATTCACTCCTCTGTGAGGCATTTATTAAGACCTGGATGTGGATGGAAAGATGTTTTGTTGATGCATTTTTAAAGAAAATATTTGTGGTTATTGGGTGACTATAGACTTAGCGTAATTACCCCAACTTCCGGCCACTTTAATTACAATATTGGAAATCTTAGCTAACTGTAAATAAATAGAAGTACTTTACTCACTCAAATCAACATTTTTCAGGAGTCAAATGTGTGTAGATTAATGTCCAAGACCTGTTTGACTTTGACAGTATATATGTTTTTATATAAAGACGTTTTTGTTTGAGTAGGTGCCAGTACTGCTAAGATTATAGGCGCCCCCTAACTTCGGCCACCTCCCCTGCTTGTGACAGTCAAATGAGACAGTTACTACCACATTCAGTGGTTTTGAGAGGTTCACAATGAGATTACGTTTGTCCTGTGTTGGTATCCGTACTCTACATGTAAGGATTAAAATGGCAGTAGATTTTCCCCTCAGAGAAAAGGAAGCTAACCGCTAAGCTAACTTTTACACTGAGGGAAATATCTGTCGCGAAATGGAAATGTGTTGTGTTCCACATGCAGTTTTGCACACAAAGAATTACAACACTGTTGGAGACACTTAAATATTGTTTAGATGTGTGATTTCTTGCAAGACTGATGTTTAAATGCCCTACTAGTGCTTGATCTTACGTTTTATTGTTTTACCCAATGCGATTGGCAAAGAGAGAGAGCGGAATTGCACCATATACGGCAGTAGGAGGAATACTGATGCAGTGTTTGTTAGCATCATTAGCATGGAACCTTTTGTTCTATGTATGTATGTATGAATAAATAAATAAATAAATAAATAAATATTCTCCAGACTCCAGACCTGTCTCTGCTGTTCAACTACATCTGGCGACAGTGGAAAACAGTAAATTTGATTTCCAAACTTCCTGCCACTAAACCTATTTTAGATTCTTGTTTTGGGTTTTTAACCTTGAGTAAAGCACATAGAGGAACATTTTCTTGTTTAAAAAAATGATTATGACACAATATTATTATGGTCACTGATTGGTAGGGCTGGGCAGTTAATCAAAAATTAATTGAAATCAGCTTCTAACCCACGTAATCTTGTCTATGTGGATTATATCAATTTTTTAACTGTTTTTTTTTTTTTTGGTTTTTTATTCTGTTATGTCCTCAATGTGTGTCCATGACCTGTCTCTTTAAAATCACACTACCATGCTGAAGTCAAGTGATTCTGCCACATGTTACCAACATGGAGGAGAACCTAAACGCCGAGGCTGACTGAGCGACTCGAGCAGTTCGTACCAGAGAAAAACGCAGTGACTGTGGTTTGGATGTGATTTGCTTTGACTTTAATTAAGACGACACTGAACAAAAAAAGAAGTCAAATGTAAACCCAGAGAAAACAGTTGCAGCCAAAGCACAATCACAGACCAAATATAAACAATGCTCAAAAAACAAGAGAGGAACAAGCGGAAAAAAGAGAGAAAAATATCCCAGCTTTAATTCTGGAGCATGTTGGAGTCACTGAACGATGAGGGTCAAAAACACAAAAACCAAATAATCATTAATTAACCGTAATCGTGAGAAAACGTACAATGAATCGTGATATTGATTTGCGCTCATATCGCCCAGCGCTACCGAGGGGTGATGTTTCTTTATGAACATGGGATTTCTGGGGATTGTTTTGTGAGGGAAAATTTAACCAAACCTCGACCTTGACCTCAGTAAAATGGTTTTGCGTTTCAGAGAATGTACATCGCGGACTCCTGTTAGCCGCAGCTTGTTTTGAGAACGTGCCCATGCTGTGAAAATGTGGAGTATGAATGACTCTGTTTATCAGTGGAAAACGGAGCGTCACGAGGCATAAATAACCCAAACCATTCGATTAGCCACCAGCGCAGCCCAATAAAAACCTCCTTAACGAAGCTTGAGTTTGGAACCAATTGCCGTTTTCTGCAGATAAAGCATCTTTGTCTTTCTTCATCTGGAAGGAAATGAGTTCAGACGCCTTGAGGCTCTCAGACGCAGCTCAGAGTGTGTGTGTGTGTGTGTTTGTGTGTGTGTGTGTGGCGTGTCGGTGCTCGGATCATAAAATATTTAAAAAAAAGTGGTTTCTACATCCGATCGCTGAGCTGAAATAATGAGTAACGGCTAATTAGTGAATGTAAAAGTGGTGGATGATTTCTCAAGGCCATCTTCCTCTTCGGGCGTAGCCTTGACTCTGGGGCTGTGTCATTATTAATCAAGAGCTGTTCTTGCTTGAATGGTTAAGAGTTGTGCATGTGTTCTCTGCTCTACACCACGGTGAGAATCACTGTCCGTGAACTTGTGGCCTTTCACACAGTTCACCAGTTAATAGTAAAGAATTTACATAAACATTACACAGTTCAGGACTGGTGCTCTATCCAGGGTGTGTCCTTAACTTGCAAACCCTAATGTGGATGAAGCGGTCCAAGTCCAGTAGTACACCCCAGCCAACACACCCGTGTAGGGTCCAGATGGGCAGCAGAGACGGGTGCCAGCAAGTATTGTCCATGTGTTAAACACTAGTCCCACATAAAGACGCCCTGTAGGGTCAGTAACAGGACCAGTGGGGGTAAAACAAAGGGCCCAACACACTGTGGTACCATTATTCAATACAGGCAGCCCACCTGGGCCCACGTACCAACTCACCCACGGCTCCCAAGCTCCTGTTCAACCCACACGTGCCCCCAATAAAGTGCACTGACTGAAACACTGTGTTTGGGGTGAGTGTGTGTTGAAGATGAAAGAGAGAGTGAAGGAGACTGAAGGTCATCTCCCCTCCCCCACACTCTGTTCATCTTCTGGACGAATGGACGTCCCCCCAGTGGTTCTTTCTCTTTAAAGCTGTTATTAAACACAGAGCCAATGCATCTGAACTGAACTGAAGTGATTTGAATCGCAGTCCTTCGTTTTAGAGACACTTTTGTTTTTTTGCTGAATTATGGCTTTAATGTGCACTTGAGGCAAGAGTTTGTTAAACGCGCGCGCGTGTGCCGTGGTGAATAATAAACCATGGGGGGGGGGGGGGTAATTAGAGGGGTTAGTTGTTGGAACAGTCTGATATGGTGATGTTTCTCTGAAGTGTTTGGTGTAAACTGGTATAAATTAATCAATAATGATAATAATAATAATAATAATAATGAATGTGTGTTTCGTGTTTGTTTTCAGAGCCCAGAGGAGTTTAGAGAGTGTTCTCTATTAGACGCTGGTCATGCAGAAGGTACGTAGGCTGTTGTTTGTCTTTCAGCTCAATGTTTTTATTTATTTCTCTGTTATTTGTCAGTTTCTCTTTTATAAACAACAGAGGTGCTGACCCTGAGCTGGTAACCTTCACGTCTGTGGATTTTACTGTGGATAAAAATCATTTGTGCATGTGCTTAGTGCTTCACATGACTTCTCCTGCACCCTGTGTTTGACTGGTTCTGCTGTGATTGTTCTGTTATGGTTCTGTGTTTTGCTACAGACAGGAACGGCTCAGTCGTCACGGGGTCCTAGTGCTCCTGGATCTCCGGCTACTTCTATAGTGGTGGGTCATCATCTAATGTCAAAGACGGAGATATAAGGTTGTGTTGAGTGTGGTATAAACCAATCAGCCGTAACAAAATGGCCTCCTTGTCTCTAATCACATTTTTCATTTTACCAGCTCCAGCTTGGATCAGACACAGCAGTGCTGCTGGAGTTTTTAAACCCTGTGTCCACTCTCTGTCCACTCTGTGAGACACTCCTCCCTCGTTGGTCCACCTTGTAGATGTAGAGTCAGAGACAGTAGCTCATCTGTCGCTGCACAGTGTGTGTCGCTCGTCCTCTAGTCCTTCATCAGTGACACAGGACGCTGTCGGCTGGATGTTTTTGGTCGGTGGACTGTTCTTGGTCCAGACACTGAGGGGTTTAAAAACTCCAGCAGCACTGCTGTGTCTGATCCACTCTACACCAGCAGAACACACACTAACTAGTGCAGAGAATAATCCACCACCCAAATCAGACCTGCGCTGTGGGGGTCCTGACCACTAAAGAACAGGGAGAAGTGGGAGTAACAAAGTATGCAGAGCAACAGATGGACTACACTCTGTAGAACTCCTGAAAAACCTCCTGACTGTAGTAGTACTGCTGTGTGGACAGTGGAGGTGAAAGGACGGAGAGTGAGTGCCGAAACAAGGAGGTGGACATGTTACGGTTGATTGGTGTAGGATTTGTATGTATATATACTGTGTGTGTGTGTGTGTGTGTGTGTGTGTGTGTTTTACAGTCTTTGCTGATTTATTCTTTGAGCAGTTCACTGTCAGCTTTTTAGCAGCTGAAGGCTATTGATTGCTGTTCCTCCTCAGGCCCGAATGGATAATCAGGTGATTGGGTATAAGGATCTGGCAGCGATTCCTAAAGACAAAGCCATCCTGGAGGTGGAGCGTCCCGACCTGATGGTGTACGAACCACATTTCAATATTTCAGCTCTAGATCGAGTGGTGATGTCTCGCAGCAGAGAGGTCAGTGCTCAGCAGAAAGTCTCACAGCTGTCTACAACAAACCCAGAGCAGGGAAAACAGATGTGAACCCTCGAACCTGTCCATACTGAGTGTAGATTACATTTAACCTCAATCCATTATGTTTCTAACAGCGTAATTAAGCAATGACTCCCCAGTCTTTACAGACAATGGCACACTGATGCTTCGTAGTGTACGGTTTTTATTTTTAAAAAGACCTGTTTCTATTTAGGGCTGGACAATAATTAAAGATCAGTGTACAGTGATCCCTCGTTTTTCGTGGAGGATGCGTTCCATGACCTCCCACGGAAAAAACGAATGTCCGTGAAGTAAAGAAAAGATATATTTTTATGTATTTAACGAGTATTTGGACTTTTAAACCCCTCCCTGTGCTGTTAACAACCCACAATTTGCATTAAACATTCATTCATTCATTCATTATCTGTAACCGCTTATCCAATTCAGGGTCGCGGTGGGTCCAGAGCCTAGCTGGAATCATTGGGCGCAAGGCAGGAATACACCCTGGAGGGGGCACCAGTCCTTCACAGGGCAACACAGACACACACACACATTCACTCACACACTCACACCTACGGACACTTTGGAGTTACCAATCCTACCAACGTGTGTTTTTGGACCGTGGGAGGAAACCCACGCAGACACAGGGAGAACACACCACACTCCTCACAGACAGTCACCCAGAGGAAACCCACACAGACACAGGGAGAACACACCACACTCCTCACAGACAGTCACCCAGAGGAAACCCACACAGACACAGGGAGAACACACCACACTCCTCACAGACAGTCATCCGGAGGAAACCCACGTAGACACAGGGAGAACACACCACACTCCTCACAGACAGTCACCCGGAGGAAACCCACGCAGACACAGGGAGAACACACCACACTCCTCACAGACAGTCACCCGGAGGAAACCCACGCAGACACAGGGAGAACACACCACACTCCTCACAAACAGTCACCCGGAGCGGGAATCAAACCCACAACCTCCTTTCAGATTTAGTTTGAAAATATTAATATTGACAAAGTCGAGGGTGACGTCATGTTTCTTGGTTGTTTTTAGGAGTTTTTCAATGGATTTTATGTTGTTCGTATCGATATCGGAATTATATCGTATCGAGCAAAATTATAAAATATATCGTGATATAAATTTTGGCCGTATCGTCCAGCCCTGTTTCTGAGTGTACAGAGTGCACTAAATTCAGATCTCAGATATCACGTCTTTTATAGCAGTGTAACATACGGAGCATCATTTAGGGGCAGGTGGAGCCCAGGATGAGGGTCACTCACTCACTCTGAGGGGTGAAAGACCCCTCAGAATAATACACAAATGGAATGATTTGATTGGACAGCTGCAGTGGTTTTTAAACTGTGAGGATTGTCTCAGTTAAATAATACGTTTTGACAGAAATCCCTTTCTTTAAACTGAACGTTTGTTGCAAACATTAATATTAGTTTAGATTGTGTTTATTGAAATATGTTCAAACCTAGTTCACAGATTTGTTCCTCCGACATATTCCCAACAATTAAAAACATATCTATTTGAGCTTTTCTTAAAGACGCAAACTGTGTTTCACATTGTTTTAGGGAACAACAAACAGAACATAATTAATACTGTGAAATAAACTATTCCTGATATTGTTCTCTCTCTCTTTCTCTCTTCCTCCTCCAGAGATCAATGTCTCCTCACTCTATCTCACCCCCTCCTTCCCCCGAGGTGAGATAGCTGTGTGTGATCTGAGTTAATTACAGATTATTCGTGGTTCTACTGCGTTCCTGTAACAGTATTCTCGTGTAATTATGACTAGTTGTTTCTAAATGGTGTGTGGCTTGGACGTTCAGTTCTTCATGTGTTATTGCACATGCACTTTATGTTGTATCCTGGAGGGTGTTGTTCCACGTAGCGCCTTGGTCCTGGAGGAACATTGTTTCACTGTGTACTGTACACCACTCTACAGGGGTTAGACAACGAAAGTGAAACACCTGGTTTTAGACCACAGTAATGTATTAGTGTGGTGTAGGGCCTCCTTTTGCGGCCGATACAGCGTCAGTTGGTCTTGGGAATGACATACACAAGTCCTGCACAGTGGTCAGAGGGATTTGAAGCCATTCTTCTTGCAGGATAGTGGCCAGGTCTCTACGTGATGCTGGTGGAGGAAAACGTTTCCTGACTCGCTCCTCCAAAACACCCCAAAGTGGCTCAATAATATTTAGATCTGGTGACTGTGCAGGCCATGGGAGATGTTCAACTTCACTTTCATGTTCATCAAACCAGTCTTTCACCAGTCTCGCTGTGTGTATTGGTGCATTATCGTCCTGAGACACGGCACCGCCTTCAGGACACAGTGTTTGAACCATTGGATGCACATGGTCTTACTGGTGCAGTGTGGAGTTAATGAAGATTGTCCACCAGGCTGCTCCAATTTAGCCATGAAACCTTCCACACTACAATGACAGATGTTTCACTTTCACTGTCCAACCCCTGTATGTGGTTGAAGTGACAATAAAAACACTTGACTTCACTAAATGAAGGTGGTTCCAGGTGGTTTTAGAATGTGTAGCATTTTTACTCTAGAAAGGGTGAAAAGCTTTGTCTGAATTGAATACTGTTTGCCCGATACTCATCCTGGATTCATTCTGCGTGGATTTCAGACAGAAATAAAATCACAGCCGCTCAGTATTCAATTCAGAAAAAGCTTTTTAACCTCCGCTGCCAGTTGGAGCTGTTTACACTGAGCCATAAATCCACAGCCGGCGCTCCCTCAGTCTGCTGAGTAATGTTAGCATGAATTAACAATCTTACTCATCCACACCAACGAGACGCTGCGTCATGTTGTCGAAGTGAAAGTAAAGAGAAAGCATCTAATTTTAACATTCGTTTAAAAATAACAGATATATTTATGTGGTTTCTGACACACATTGTTATCTAAAAACATGGACAGAAAATGCTAATTTTAAAGCTAATCACAGATTTTAAAAAGCATTAGCAGCCATGTGAACTGCATTTTTGTAGATAACCCTGTCATACAGTGTCAGACACCACATTTGAGCAAGGTTTGAGATGATGATTTAGACGTGAGCAGTGTTCTAACTGTGGGGGTGTGGGGTGTAAGTTTGTTAGCCTCATCAGCCACATTAGCTACATTAGCCTCATTAGCCTCATTAGCCTCACAGTGCCACTGAGGTGGACATCTCTTGTCCGATCAAATAAACTGCGTAAATGAGATTATTCCACAAACTTTTTGATGTAAAATGGTGTGTGATTTCATTAGTTTTGGTCTTTCTCTGTCGTTGTGGTCAGATCTTTGCCTCCAAAGAGCAGAAGGCATGGTCAGAGCAGAGTTCTCCCGGAGGTTCTGCCATGGGTTCTACAGTTCAGCTGCGCAAAACCAGCACGTCCTCCAAATCAGGACCCATACACCACTTCCACAGACCAGGTACCTCCTCTACATGTGGGATGCATTATCATTTGGAAGGTGGTGGAGCCAAGGTTAAAAAAATTAACTTAAATATATCTGTGGCATGAAAATAGGGGCGAAGGTTTTGAGAACCAAACAGCAGAATCCAGAACCGAGTTCTGAAAAGAGATGACTGTTATTAAAATTTTGAGTTTTAGAAATAGTTTTAAAAAAAGATCATTTCCGTATTTAGTTGTTTATTTTCTATTTGCGCTTTTCATTGCGCTTCTTGTCAGTTGCTGTTCCCTCAGTCTCACTTTCAGTTCCAAAACCTCACTGAGTTCTGCATCTTGCTTTCAGTTCGATGGGAGGGTGGGATCTAGTCAGCCATTGGCTGCTGGAGAAAAATCCCCGCCCACTCAGCATTCTTCAAGCCCTGTACACGCCCCGCTATTTCAGAAGCCCTTGACATTTACCTCTCCACACACACACACACACACACACACACACACACACAAACACACACACACACAGCCGTTATACTGACACCTAGTGGTCTGAATCACAGACGCTGTAATAAACCTGACTCCAGTGGAGTGTAAACTTGTTCGTTTAGGGACTAGAAAGGTACTGAATATTTTTTACATGAATTAAAAGTCACTTTTATAAATACCACTGTAGTTAGACACACTGCCTCCTGGTGTGATGTCAGGAAATAAAAATAAATGTGATGTTCCTGTTGTGTTTTATTTCAGATAATGGAAGCAACATCTACAGCAAGCCTCCCATTTACAAGCACGGTATTCATCTTTATCTCCTTTGTGGTGTTGTATGTGCTGATGATGATGATGATGTGATGTTGGTTAGATAAGACAGCCGAGAGGAGCAGGGCTAATGGCCGTGTTTTTCTGCTACTCCAGATGCGGCAGCAGCGGCAGCATCCCATAATAAACACAAAGAAGATGTCATTATCTTGTCCTCCAAATTCCCAGCAGCTCAACCTCCTGACCCCAACCTGCCATCGAAGATAGAGACCGAATACTGGCCCTGCCCACCCTCTCTGGCTAGCGTGGGTAAGCTAGCATTAGCATTCTGTAAAGTGGGAGTCATGGCCATAAAAGGACAGGACTGGATTTCTGTACGGCGGAAATTAGTAGGAAAAAATCAGCTATGTTTTTGCATTTCTCCAGTGAATATCAGTGCCGTGTCAGTAATGCTACGTGCTGCGAGCTAACAGTCTGAAATACGTCCTCGTACCTGTATCAGGTGTACAAATGAGTTTTAAATACACACATTCATAGTGACTGTGTGTCATGTGTTTATTCAACAAAAAATAACCTAAAAATGAAGAAGTGTGGGGAATTTATTGCACGCTGCATTCGTTCTGAGCTCCATCAGGAAAAAGCTGTGATGGATTTGTTCTGTTCTTGGGGACAATACTGTGTCCAAAAGTCTGTGTGGGTTTAGAAGATTTATAGGTTTTTTTTTTTTTTATAGATTTTTATAGAAAATGAAAAATATGTTTGAAATTTACTGGCACCCCCTCCAGGGTGTGTTCCTACCTTGTGCCCAGTGATTCTAAGTAGGCTCCAGACCCACCACTGCCCTGAATTGGATAAGGGTTACAGACAATAATTGAATGAATGAATGAATGAATGAATGAATGAATGAATGTTTGAAATTTAAATTACAATTACATTTCAAAAAAGCACTTTGAAAACCTATGTGTAAACCTAACATTTAACCCACACCATCATCCCTGTGCTGATAGTGTGTGTGTGTGTGTGTGTGTGTGTGTGCAGAGATTGAATGGCGGAAGAAAGCGGTGGAACAGGGCAAAGCTTTAGAGGACGATGAGTTTGAGGACCTGACTGAGGATGCCAAGAGACTACAAGAGCAGGAGCTTAATAAAGTAATACACACACACACACACACACACACACACACACACACACACACCATCGCTGTCAGAGCTGCTTTTATCTAAAATAAATAGCGCTGTGTCTGAGGACTTTGTGTTCTTCCTCAGACCTCAGATTAATGCGCTCTGTTATTGTCCAGACGTCCTTCTCAGGGTGGGGGCGTGGCTCTAATCAGGTCTGGTCTGTCTCTTCTGTAAAAATAAAAATGTGTATTATTTATTCTTCACTCAGTTCCACCCCTGCAATCTGATTGGGCAAAAATGGTTTATTTTTGTTTCATATATTGGTCTGTCCCTAAAGCTTTTACACACTCAGTACGACTCATTTCAAACATGTGCAGAACAAAAAGTAAAAATGGCACTTTCTTTGATTTCCCTTTTAAATTAATCTCCTAAAGGAAAAGATCCTAGATCTCACATCGGCAGTGTCTCAGCATCAAGAGATGTTTTGTGGCAAAGCACCTCATGGGACTGTAATTCACTCACTCACTCACTTATACACATAATCACTCGCTCACTCATACATATAATCACTCACTCACTCATAAATATAATCACTCATTCATAAATTTAATCACTCATTCACTCACTCACTCATAAATATAATCACTCATTCACTCACTCACTCATAAATATAATCACTCATGCACTTATACACATAATCACTCACTCACACACATAATCACTCACTCACTCATACATATAATCACTCACTCACTCATACATATAATCACTCACTCACACACATAATCACTCACTCATACACATAATCACTCACTCACTCATACATATAATCACTCACTCACACATAATCACTCACTCACTCACACATAATCACTCACTCACACATAATCACTCACTCACACATAATCACTCACTCATACACATAATCACTCATTCACTTATACACACAATCACTCACTCACTCACACATAATCACTCACTCACTCACACATAATCACTCACTCATATGTGTATGTGAGAAATGGTGAGTGAGTGAGTGAGTGAGTGAGTGAGTGAGTGAGTGAGTGACCGACCCGTTCCATGAGGTGCTTCATTTCTAAAAATGTTTGACTAATATTTATCTCTGTGTTGTCTGTCCTTTACCCGTTAGTTTTTATATGAAATTGTGATACATTTGTTTATATTTGCTCAGTATGACTCTAAAGGAATGGGTTTTTTTACAGTTGAGCAGCAGTGAGCTCAGTGAGAAACATCTGAGTGGAGACCGCTTCATCAGTTTTTACTACATTCAGTAATTCATTAATATTTTTTCAGGGGAAAAGCCATGATTCCCACAATGTGAACACAGCTTTCAGTTTTCATTTCACTCGCTGTTGGAATAATGTTTATAAAAGGTGTTATAATTGTTTAGTAAATGCACAGATTTAGTGTGTGGTTTGTGTTAAAGATCCAGTCAAACTTGGGGAAACTGATCCTGAAGGAGGAAATAGAGAAGTCTGTCCACATCCGGAGGAAAACACGCTCCCTACCCGACAGGACACACATGCACTCCAGTGAGTGATGTTTGTGTGTATGTGTGTGTGTGTGTGTGTGCGTTGTTTGTCTTCCCCTTACTGATAACAGCACACATTGTTTAACACTGCAGCTGACCAATGCCCCCTAGTGGTTAATTGAATTAAAATGAATTAAAATGTTAAAGTACACACACGGTTTGTCTCTAATAAAGAATGACTGCAGTTACTCTGTAATAAATCTTTTGTGGACATGGGTTAGACTCTACCACACAGTGTGTTTAATGTCTATAGAAGGATATGAAATAAAATGGGGCACTCTAAAGCAGCTGCACATGAGCCGAAGGTCTCCGAGCACAGTGCTATATTTTAGATAGAGTCTAAGGCCTTGAGCAGTGGCACTGTGTTCTCTGGAGTGATGAAGCTAGTCATCCAGCATCTGACCTCAGGTTTAAGACTTCAGTATCATCAAATCCTCACAGCAATGGTTAGACACCTCGTGTAAAGTCTTCTCAGTCTTCTCAGATTAAACCTGCTGGAATATTGAAATATTGGATGTCTACGGATTTATAGCTGTCGAGTGTAGCCTCCGCTGCTAGAGATTCTGAATAAATCTGGACCTTATTTTGGGGCTAAAAAAGAGCTGGTACTCCATAGACGTGTGTGTGTTCTGTTGAGTAATAAGACAGGTAACGTCATACAGCTGATGGGAATTGTGATCTTTACTCTGTCCACAGGTTCTGGAGCATCTAAATCTGCCTCTTTACCTCCGTGCAGCCGCTCCGGACTCACTCGGGTACACAGCTTCTCTCTCCGCCCTCCGTCTCTGAGTTTCCTACGTTGCTTCTCTCTGAAAATACTCACAGACCCTCTGTCTTTCTTCCTTTAGCTGCAGTCAGCTGACTTCACCTCCACAGACAGCGACAGAACCAGGACAGGTGCCTCCAAGCAGATCCAACCACAGCATACACACCATTACCCCTTTATTACAAACCCCTGCCTTCTTACTTGTGCCATTTTATCAGAAACAGATCAGTGTCTAATGTGGTCCAGAGTGTCTAAAGAATCTTAAGTGGACATCCTCTCAAAAATATCCAGATGTGTACCCCTCTGTGGTCAGTAACAGACAGATAAGAGGAAAGACAAAACTGTGCATCCGAGCTACAGTCTGTAATGGTGCCTTTCCACTGCATGGTAGCGACTCAGCTGGACTCTACTCTCTGATTGGTCCCTTGCTGGTTTCCCACAGCTCCCCCCTGAAATGTATCAGTGTCGTCTCTAACCCCGTCTCTAAGGGGAACAGTGGGGTTTGGAAACCACAACAACGGCGGCGGTAACGTTAAGCGGCGTTTACTCATGGTGTATTGGCGTGTTGTTGTTGTTGTTTGGGACTGAACACAGCTCCGTCATCAGTTCAGACAGATCAGTAGAGTTTGTTCCTTCCTTGTTGCAGCGTCCAGCTCTCGCTGGATTCTTTCGTCGACCACCGATCCGAGGAGCGTTTGAACCTCTTCAAAAGACCACGGCGTCATTTTACGAGCTGCCGTCGTGAGTCGGATAAAAACAAACGTGATCTCTGCTGCAGCTGGAGATTTTACAGATGGAGAGTTGGTGCTGGTCGTCTGCGTTGCGTGGCGTAGAGTGACGACTCTCTCTGGAAGATCAGCGCTCTGCAAGGTTTACACGCCACGGTTTAGTCCCTACTCGATTCGCTCTGAACCACGAGAGAACAGCCACTAAACAAGAACCCGCTTCCAGAACCAGGACCTGATTCACCTGGTGGAAATAAAAGAGTCGAGGCGAGGCAGGTATCATGCAGTGGAAAAGCACCGTACGTTTTTACTATTAAGTGAGAGGTTTCCAATAAAGTGGCCTGTAAAAGGGCTGTAGCTGTGTGAGGTTAATCCACCACACCAACAATATCATCTGGACATGGGGTAGAAGGGTGTTTTAAAACTGTGTAGGGACTGAACCCGAGGGTGTGTTACATAGTGTTTCAGTTAAAGTAAATAAACAAAATGAATAGTTGATAGATGATAAACTGCTCATTCACTGATGTTCAGTCGCTCTGTTCTCTGCCCCCTCCCTCTCTCCCGTCCTGTTGGACTGTTGATTAGTAACTCTGTGTTTCTTTGTCTTGTTTGTGTTCTCCAGGGCTGCAGGTAAGCTTGCCTCTGCATTAAAGGCTACTAACCCTTAAGACTAATGAGTCAGCAAATCATTTTCCATGGTTTATTATTTTACCTCCTCCCTGCTACTAATGAACACTGACCTGCCTCAGAGATTCACCTCCACACCCTTTTCATTCTGCTCCGTTCATCTGACGATCGATCCTTGCAATTAGAGAGTGACGTCTGGACAGAATCCACAGAATATCTCAGCGTTTTATGATAAATATTAGATAATATATGTGTGATATGATTATATATTAATATACGGTGTAGTATTCATTAACATTAATACATTAATATCTTCCCTGTGGGGTTTAGTTTCTAAATTTATCAGGAGCAAGATCAGACGAAAAGAGGACACTTTCAGACCAAGCCTCTTGGATCTTAATTTTATCAAATGATATTCACAGAGGCTTGTGTTTTTCCAAAGGACACCAACAGTGAAAGAGTCAGAGGAACCTCAGAGGAAATCTGGATTAAAGCAGGGGTTCTTAACCTGGGAGCTGCAACCCCTTTGTGGTCAACGTGGTCCCTGGGGGTTCTCGAGTCTGGTTCCACAAAAACAAACCTTTGTAAACAGATGTGCAGCCCCCTGGGAAGCAGGGCAGATGGGGTGTAGTCTGACGACAGGACACATGCGTTTAGTGCAGACCCTTTAATCAATCACCATCCCTCACTAAACCCACCGTCTCCACCTGTGTCTCCAGCAGGGGGAGACAGAACTCACAGTGGAACTAAACTTAGGGGGCGCTGCTGGTTCCTGCTGTACTTCATTAACACAGAAGGGTTTGTGTGGATCAATCTGTATCGGTTATAGTTTAGAAACCATATAACATTATGGGAGGAGATAGTGGGTGTTCTTAAACTTGTGTCTGATTGGCTCTGCTGGAAGTTATGGGAGGAGTCAGTGGGCGGTTCCTAAATTGGGAGCTTGTGTCTGATTGGCTCTGCTGGAAGTTATGGGAGGAGTCAGTGGGTGGTTCTTAAATCGGGAGCTTGTGTCTGATTGGCTCTGCTGGAAGTTATGGGAGGAGTCAGTGGGTGTTTCCTAAATCAGGAGCTTGTGTGTGATTGGCTCTGCTGGAAGTTATGGGAGGAGTCATCAGTGGACGGTTCCTAAATCGGGAGCTTGTGTCTGACTGGCTCTGCTGGAAGTTATGGGAGGAGACAGTGGGTGTTCTTAAACTTGTGTCTGATTGGCTCTGCTGGAAGTTATGGGAGGAGTCAGTGGGCAGTTCCTAAATTGGGAGCTTGTGTCTGATTGGCTCTGCTGGAAGTTATGGAAGGAGTCATCAGTGGGTGGTTCCTAAATTGGGAGCTTGTGTCTGATTGGCTCTGCTGGAAGTTATGGGAGGGGTCAGTGGGTGGTTCCTAAATTGGGAGCTTGTGTCTGATTGGCTCTGCTGGAAGTTATGGGAGGAGTCAGTGGGTGTTTCCTAAATCAGGAGCTTGTGTGTGATTGGCTCTGCTGGAAGTTATGGGAGGAGTCATCAGTGGACGGTTCCTAAATCGGGAGCTTGTGTCTGATTGGTTCTGCTGGAAGTTATGGGAGGAGTCAGTGGGTGATTCCTAAATCGGGAGCTTGTGTCTGATTGGCTCTGCTGGAAGTTATGGGAGGAGTCATCAGTGGGTGGTTCCTAAATTGGGAGCTTGTGTCTGATTGGCTCTGCTGGAAGTTATGGGAGGAGTCAGTGGGTGATTCCTAAATCGGGAGCTTGTGTCTGATTGGCTCTGCTGGATAATATGGGAGGGGTCAGTGGGCGGTTCCTAAACCGAGAACTTCTGTCTGATTGGCTGCACTGGACGTTATGGGAGGAGTCTGTCTCCTCAGAATCACTCTGGCTGACCCCTGTGGGGGATGTTTTTGAATGAGGGTCTTCTTTTCAGTTTTCCAAGTGATTTTCTGTGTCACAGCCCCCAATAAAACCCGTGTGATGTGGTCAGCTCCTGAAGAGCTACACAGTTCACTCTTTAGCGTCTTATTAAGAGAGTTAGGGGCTGTATGTCGCTCCAAAAGGGGTTACACTGTGGAAAAGGTTAAGAACCCCTGGGTTAAAGTACAGAGAGGTATAGAGTTCAAAAGGGTGGATTAGAGTCTCTGTTTTCTCAGGTCATGCTCTATTTGCAAAGTCTGCGGTGTGAATAATGAGGCTGAGAGTTTCATTATTGTGTGAGGTCTCCCTCATGACGAAGGCTTTAACCCTGAAGCCGGACAGTGTGGATGGCTGGGAGATTTCTGAGTGCGTGTGTGTGCTCATGCTGCTCTTCTGTGTGTGTGTGTGTGTGTGTGTGTGTGTTTGGGCTCCGTTCTCGGCCACGTGCAGAACGGAGAAGCTCAGAGAGGGCGAATGGACCGAGGGAACTCACTGCCCAGCATTCTGGAGCAGAAGGTGAGGCAGAGAGCTCATCCGTGTCCGAGTCTTTAATGTTTAGAACGTCAGAAAGAAACCCCTCCTCCAAAGTTTCTCCTGTTTCTCAAACCCTCACTCACTCCACACCACATCACGCTTCATCAGCACCGCATTTCATGCCACTCTCAACACACCATGGTCCAGGAATGATGTGTGTGTGTGTGTGTGAAAACTTTGGAGGAGGCCATTACTATTCACTGCAGTGATAAAGATGTTGAAGCTCAATTCAGTTCAAATCTATTTAAAGAAATACAAATATTATTCTCATTTCCTCCTTTGTGTAGAAACACTGAAGGACTGATTATAAACACTGTATAGTGAGGAGCTTCTAAACTATTAAATAAATAAAGTGTACTCTGTGTAGCCCCCAGGTGCATTAAAGGTGCATTAGTCAAGACTGAGGATTAGAGAGACCTCTGGTGGCTAAAGCTGTGAACTACAATAACAACCAAATTAGTTTTCCCTACTTTTTTGAGCCACGTCAAAAATCTCGCTCATGAAAACATAGTTTCTTTAAGTTTCAGTAATGATCCCCTCCATCTTGTAAAAGAGCCTCCAGTGTTAACGTGGTTTTATCATGTTTTGGAGACACAGTGTGGTTTATTTAAAATACACTGATGCACCTTTAAACATTGAATTTCCTTCATTTTGAACGTGTGAAATGAAAGTTTGTGTTGATAGCTGATTTATCTCAGTGTCTGTGTCTTTAATAGCGGTATAGCACTTCCTGTTCTAGTGGGTGTAAACATTCTCAGTTAAAACCCTGTAGAAAGAGTTCAGTAATGTAATCTGCCCCAAACAGAAGTGCACTAATATCACCACTGCCTTCTCTTGTAGATTTATCCATATGAAATGCTGATTGTGACCCACAGAGGGCGCTGTAAGCTTCCTCCAGGAGTGGACAGGACCAGACTAGAGGTAACAGCAGTTCACTGTTTTATTAATATTACTCTCCAATGTGTGTTCAGAAATGTATTTTTAAGTATTAATTATTGATCAGTAATCTCAGGGTAAGTACTGCCACACTTACCTAGGAGTTTATTAGTAAATTAGTATGTGCTTGTGTTTGTAGCATGCTAATGCTAATGGTTAGCATGTGTTTACATATTCGTTAATGAAATAACTGGGTATTAAACATGCCTTAAATCATGTTCACTGGTTTTGAATAAAGAAAATGGTGTTTAACACAAACCTACTTTAACGTCTGTTGAATTATACCCAGCCCTTTCTTTATTTTCAACACAAACCTTTATCTGCTCCTACACTTAAAGGAACACTACGTAAGATTTGTGTTTTTTGCCGCTGGGGCTCCCCCTAGAGTAATTCATGTTTGAGAAGGAGTGGTTTTCTTACCCTCATCCAAAAATACATAGTGCAGTTTCTGTAGTGCTGAGCCCAGAGCAGTAGAGACAGGTCAGTGAAGTATCAGAATAATTTTTAAAGCTGTAATTTTAATTAAAATAACGTATAAAAATATGATTCTTTCATTCATTCATTCATTGTCTGTAACCCTTATCCAGTTCAGGGTCGCGGTGGGTCCAAAGTCTACCTGGAATCATTGGGCGCAAGGCGGGAATACACCCTGGAGAGGGCGCCAGTCCTTCACAGGGCAACACAGACACACACATTCACTCATACACTCACACCTACGGACACTTTTGAGTTTCTAATTCACCTACCAATGTGTGTTTTTGGAGCGTGGGAGGAAACCGGAGCACCCGGAAGAAACCCACGCAGACACAGAGAGAACACACCACATTCCTCACAGACAGTCATCCGGAGGAAACCCACACAGACACAGAGAGAACACACCACACTCCTCATAGACAGTCACCCGGAGGAAACCCACACAGACACAGAGAGAACATTTTTAAATAGAAATATTAATTAGTAAAGCGTCACAGTGGAGCAGCAGGTGGTGTCTCTGTCACAGCTCCAGGGTCCTGGAGGTTGTGGAGTGTGTTCCCACCTTGTGCCAGTGATTCCGGGTAGGGTTAGAGACAATGAATGAATGAATTAAAATGACTTAGTGTTTCTTTAAAGCCTACCCTCCTGCTGTTGAGAATTCACTAATGTGTTCATCTGTGTAGAGACTGACTGTGATTTGTCTGTGTCTCTCCGTCTCACAGAGGCACCTGTCTCCAGAGGAGTTTGAGGGTTTGTTCGGGATGCCCATCACAGACTTCGATCGGCTCTCCCTGTGGAAACGGAACGAGCTGAAGAAGAAAGTCTCTCTTTTCTAACACAAACTTCACCTTTAATACGGACTCTCCTCTGTACCGGCGCGAGAGACACAGCAAACTCACCGCACCCTCACATCAAACGTTAACCTGCTACTAACACAGCTCCGTAAATCAGACATCATCATCAGAGTACGACCAGCGTTCCGCTGGAGCCCGTGTCAGAGCCTGCGTCTGTCTCTGTTTGTGGTAATACAGAAGCTTACCGTCCTTCTGTGCTCCATATCCATCTTTTATCAGCTGCAGAATAAAAACCATAGGCGTCTAAAGTCACTGTCGTTCTCCTGAACATTATATTGACCTCCTACAGAGTTCAGTTCAGTCTTTTCTCTTTACACAGTGTTTCCCAGCTCCAGACCTGAAGCCCAAGACACGGCTGTGAGCATTTGACAGCTTTAAGACACGAGACTCCTCCCAGAGGTACTGGACATAGCTCCTTCACTCTGAAGGACACCGTTCCACTGCTCCACAGCCCGATGTCAGGTGCTGCTTGGCTTTGTGTCCACTCCTTAACTCACTTCAGCACATTTCCCTGCGGGGCTCAGGCTGGGATCAGTTTGAGTTGTTCTTGAGCTACATTCAGATTCTGATCAACCTTCCTGAATTAAGCCCTACTCTGATACTTAGTTCATTCATTCATTCATTCATTCATCTTCTTTAAGCATCTTCTCATCCTGATCAGGGTTTTGTTGTGTCCAGATCCTACACAGAATCACTGGAGCAGTGCAGGATAACACCCAGTCACTCACACACTCACTCACCCAGTCATTCACACACTGACCCAGTCACTCACTCACACACTCACCCAGTCACTCACACATACACTCACCCAGTCATTCACACACTGACCCAGTCACTCACACACACACTCACCCAGTCACTCACACACACACTCACCCAGTTATTCACACACACACTCACCCAGTTATTCACACACACACTCACCCAGTTATTCACACACACACTCACCCAGTTATTCACACACACACTCACCCAGTCATTCACACACACACTCACCCAGTCATTCACACACACACTCACCCAGTCATTCACACACACACTCACCCAGTCACTCACACACTCACCCAGTCACTCACACACACCTGTGGACAGTGTCACACAGTCACTCCACCTAACAGTGTGTGTGTGTGTGTGTGTGTGTTTGGACTGTGTGAGGAAA
Organism: Hoplias malabaricus; assembly: GCF_029633855.1. NCBI lineage: Eukaryota > Metazoa > Chordata > Actinopteri > Characiformes > Erythrinidae > Hoplias > Hoplias malabaricus. The sequence goes on from NC_089817.1 coordinate 2,125,189, forward strand.
GAGGAGCCCATCCAGGAGAAAACAGGAGCAGAGAACCCTAGCCCTGTGCAGCTCTGTCAGAGTTCAGGACTAAAGCTGGAAACACTGGTGTTAAACCCCCTCTGAGACTGAGCTCTGAAGGAAGGTGAATGTTGAGGAGCCCTGTCTCTGGAGATGGAGACTGTGTACAAAACCGAGGCTTAGATTTCCTGTGAAACAGCTCAGCGTCAAGCTTACGTCCATAAAGTAAATATACTACAAGTAAAATAATAGAAGGACACAAACGACAATATAAAACTCTACTTCTAAAAGCCTGAATATCGCCTTAGACCTTTTTCTATTCGTCCAACTCTCAAAGTGCCCAGTTAATTTTGTAATATAGGCGTATATATAATATATATATTTACTCAAGGTCTTAATTGTGACACCTTTCTGTGCTGTCGTCATACTCTTATTTATTGTCTCCAAGAATCAGCCGCGTCGCTGCGTCAGTGTATTGTTTATTTATTTGTCTGATAGCCGTTTAGCGCTGGACGTCGTCCTCACGCTCGGGGTTTTTATTTATTCATGAACATTGCATGGATATTATCTAGCACAGTGTAAGCTACTGTAATGAAAGCAGCTCCTGCAGTGGGTTTTGGGTTTTGTTCGAGGAAAGAAAACCTCTCTGTCGTCCTGTTGCTCTGTAGAAATTATCTACTGGAACATATCCTACAATAACTATCATTATTATCATTACTATTATTATTATAACAGCTTAATCACATACTCACACACGCTCCATACGCCAGCCTGCTCCGCTCAGACTGCAGTCGTGGTTCACATTTACAGCCCACCGTCCTGAGTCACACCCTCAGAAAGAGAAAGGAGCTGAAAGTGGGGAGTTTGAAAGAGTGGTGGTGGGAGAAAAACGATGCACGATAATATCACAATACTGTGGAGAGGGAGGAGTATCGAAGCAGAGAGGCCCTTTAAAGACACCAGTGTAGCACTCGCGGCACTGTGAGACGGGGGAGGACACCGTTGGTCTTTAATGGCTTCCCGACTCTTTAGTAAAATTGGCCAACGACCATTAAATATTGACCAGTGGGTCCCTGGTGGACTGTGGGGCATGATGGGAGACATTTTGATTGGCTCCTCCCACTTTTAGCTGTGTGAGAAACTCTGGTAAATGCTACAGTATTTTATTATTGTTGCCGATACATTAAATATTTAAGGATATTTATCCTTTTAGACCTACATTATCTCCTCAAAAATACACTGTATTATAAAATATGAGATTTTTTAACTTTTGGAAGCGTAATTTGGGCAAAATATAGAACATTGTAAAAGTCTCAAACTGGGCGTGAAATAATACGTTTAAAACAGAAAGAATGAGAAGATTTACCCAGTGATAACACACTAACAATGACAATAAAAAATGTAAAAGGCTTTTCACTGCATCAAGGTGTCGTACAGCATTCAAAACAAAGGTTAACCAATCAGAACAGAGCTCTATTATGGTTCAGATATTGTGATATTATTGTGTTGTGGGACGTGTGATGACCCTCACGCCGACTGTAAAGGGTTTGACTAAAGGACAGACGTGGGGTTAAGCTCGGCTTGTGGACCTTATCGGGATCATTGATTTGTTTAGCCACGTTCAGCCTCATGGCCTCATCCTGTTGATGTGTCCATCCCTGCACTGCACGCTGAGTCCACAGTGATCACGTTTCTGTTCACAGCCTCGCGCCTCTCTCACGGATGCTTTTCTGTTTAAAAACGTTGTGTACTTGAACAAATAAAGCCATTGTGTCCGTTCTTGTGTTTTCATCTTTGAAACGAACAGTGGCGAGGTCCAGCGTCGTTCTCCCGAAAGCTGTATTTGTGAATTACACACTGTTTAGATCAGGGCTGACCTTTTCAGGTCTGATACTGATACCATACATAAACTGTTTGTACCGATCTGATACCACTGCTGAATTACACCGCACACCATAAGGACTGACTTTCACATTTCTAACAGAAATATGAACTAAATATAACAAATTTACACACAGATATAAAAGCACTAAGATGCTATTTATTTGTCACTAAAATGAACATTTGTGAAGGAGTTAAACTCAGAATAAAATATTTTACTTAAAATACTTAATACTTCAAATATTTTAAAATAAATCAAATGAAAATAAGTAGCTTCACTTTGTTGAACACAAACCGTATCAGTCTTATTTTTAAATATTAATGTAAACAAATTAAAATCCAGCAGCTGACCCTGAGAATAAACAAATAACTAGGTCAAATACAATCAGTAACAAACATTGTAAATGTGTAAACATTTAGTGCAATTTAAAATAAAATGTAGCAGCTGAAAAGAAGAAAAAAGAAGTAGCTTAAAAAACTTTGAAAGTGAATGGATCGTTCCCATGGATCGGACTGTTTACCCCACACCTGATCCAGCTAATTCTGTTACTGTCGGGACAGATATCCGATCCTAATATCGGACCGGTGCAGCCCTAGTTTAGATACAGTTTACTACAAATACATTAGCCGTCAGAGTTAAAGGCTAAGCACCACTTAATGGACCTCCATGAATATTCCACATTATTGTAGTTACTGACAGATATAAGTATGAATTAAAATGAAAATAGCTGCTTAATAAAAAATAAAACTGACAATTTTATTAAATTGACGGAAAAACCCGAGCTCGTTTCGGAAATTCTTGAACACGACTCTGACGTCACTGGAGGACAACAGCTGAACAACGCCGCGGTAAAACACCGTTATGACTGACTGTTATGACAGTATCTAGCTAAATAACCAACATTATTCATGACAGTAGCCTAGCAATAAGCTAAACTCAAATGTAGAGGTACCGTTATTCTTGTAAATGTGATCGAAGTCGAACTCGAATTCATCCGACACTATAAACCTCCGTAATGCAGCTACGTAGCCGAGTATAATCTGAGACACCGAGTTTAGCGAGTCAAGCTAACGTTAACTAACACCAACTAAAACAGGCGAAGTGAGTGTCCTTACCCTGTTTACCTCCATGTTACAGAGGCTCTTGAACATCTTTCGTTGGTGTCCTTACATGCCCATATTGTTGGAAAAGCGCCAGTGAAATGAGCTACAGATAACGGAGTGAGCGGAGGGTCCTTTCCAAAGTGCCCGTTTAAAGTGGACAAATTTAGTCCATTTTCTGGATATTTTGGGATCTTTGGGTCATTTGTTCACAGATGTCCCACTGTACATTGAATGATTGCAGCCAAAAACAACACACCTTTTCCTCATTTTGCATTAAATTAAGTGCAGCTTCTAGAGTGTTGTCCACCATCTACGTCACAGGCAAGACGCCTATTAGAGTTTCCCAACACCGCTGGGGGGGGGGGGGGGGGGACCAACGGTCTTTTAAACCTTATTCCTTCAATTAGTAAGAAATACCATGTTTTCTGACTCTCAATAAACACAAGTTAGGAACTCAAACTCCACTGTATTTATTTGTTTGACTCTTTCATAGAGCTGCTGCTTAGCCTTTAAAGGAATTAAAGTTTCACTGATTATGTGGTAAACTTTCATTTATTTAATTCAGACAAAACAGTTCCAGCTGTTCATTAATCAACAAAAACATCAATAACTAAACATTGTGGTCCACTGTTAATATTCTTTATACTTTGTCCTTTATTCAAAATCCCCAATCACTTCAAGAGACAGACTTCAAGAAAATGTGCCTGAAAATTTTCCAAAATTCAGTCTAAGAATTTGTATTTTCTGCTTTTCTCCCAAATCCATTCCCTGATGGAAACCCAGGAGCCGAACTGTATGTGTGTTGAAATCCAGCCGCAGTTCCGCTTGTAAACACTGGGTGGCGCTATGCACTCACACACAGGTTTCCAAAGCTTTGCGGACACCTGCTCCTCCAGGTGTGTGTTCCTCTCTAATGTAGCAACAGTCTCTATTTTTCTGGGAAGACTTTACACCATAATCTGGAACATTGTGGTGAGGATTTGATGGCATTCAGCCATGAGAGCATCAGTGAGGTCAGCTGCTGGTTTGGGAGGATTAGTTCTGGATCACAATCATCACTCCAGCGTATCCCAGAGGCCAAGCCCGAGAAAAAAACCCAGAGGGACGACATCCAGAGGCAACAATAGAGAAAAACGAAGTGAGAATTCTGTACACGTGAAGACAAAATAGAAAAAAACACTCAGCTGAAGGAAAACTTCTTCGCATCATTACAGCCGTAAAACAAGGTTTAACACAGCGCCACCATTCACCTACTGCTACAAACGCCGAGGGTCACTGCGACCTGCTCCCAGCGCCACGCTGTTTTCACCTGCAGCCTGTTAAAGCACATAACTGTTGACCTCTACATTGACCTCGTTTTTTATTTCTTTCAAAATGCTTATTGCCCATAAATTTAATATGTTCTCATAAATGTCTAACATTCAGTTCAGGCCTAGAGTTACTTGTATTCTCTCTATAAATTTTTGTAATTATTTTAGATAATTTTGTGCTAAGCTGCAAATTTTAAGTAAATAAAAAGCAACAAAAACATGCAAAAATTCAAGCGAGGTTTTGCCTTATGCCCCCGGAACAGAGGGAAAACCAGGGGCCACATGTTTCTGTGAATATCACAGGTGGTACTTGGAGATTTTGGTTTGATAACGAGTGGTACTTGGTCTAAAATGTTTGAGAACCACTGATATAAGGTATGGCGTGGAGCTGCAGTAGGCAGAGCTGCTGTTACACAGCTACAGGGTCTTTCATTGTGGGCTGGAGTCCCACCTTGGGTCACTGCCTGTGAAAACTCTGGTGTTCTCCCTGTGTCTGCATGGGTTTCCTCCACATGCTCCAACTTCCTCCCACCCTGCCCCCTGAACTGGATAAACGGTTAAAATGAATGAATGAATTAATGTATGAATAAACGAATGACGTCACAAGCAGGGCTCCGTACTTTAGAACATAGGTTTAAGCTTCTATACATTTTCTCTTTTTGCTTTGTAGTTTTAACGCCCTCTGAGAACTTCATTTCCCATGATGCTTCACGTCCCACCCTCTTCGCCATGTTGTAGGAAATGTTGGTGTGTGGATTAGAGTAGAGTTTAATCCGAGTGCAGCAGAGACGGAGATTAAACACACACACACACACTTTCTGTCTGCCTGTCTCTCTCTCTCTCTCACCCACACACACACACACACATTCTCTCTCTCTCACTGACACACACACACACACACACACACAGCTGAGAGAACGGGGACTGAACCGGGGCTCAACCCACAGCGGAGAAAACGGAGAGAGCAACTCGGAACCACGGGACCGAACCTGAACCCAAACACCCACCGATAACGGTGACGGCTCTGTTATCGAAGAAGCACCGGCGGTGTTCTGGGGACGCATTTCCCGCTTTCAGCGCTCCATTCTCCGCAGAGAGACGCGCAGAGCCTCGGCTGAAAACCCGCGGGACACGAAATAATACCCGCGCTGAAATCAACCCCCCCGCGCCCCGCAGCGGTGTGTCCTCCCCCCTCAGCCGCGCGGCACGCACCCGAGGCCGGCCTGCAGCCCCACTCCGCCCGCTGCACTCCGCGGCTAGCGAGCTGACTCCGTTAGCTACGGGGGTTAGCTTCGCGAGGGTTTTCTGTTTGAGAATATTAACACGGACTGTTACCCAGGATGTCGGCGAAGGACCAGAATAAGCAGTCCACGGTCGACCGGCCGGTTAAGTGTAAGATTTATGATGACATTTATTATAATTATTATTTATTGTTTATGTTTTACAGCTCTATTTTGGCGGTAGCCTGCCTTTCCTTTGCTCCTTTTAGCAGCAGCTAACTAGCCTCAGTTAGTGTCAGCCAGAGGCAGCAGCAGAGTGCTGTTTTCTAAAGCTAGCTGTGTGTTCTGGGTAATTTTTATTTACCCTTAAAGTTAGGTTACATTTTATTGGGTTTCATATTTCTGACAGTTTTCTACTGCTTTTCGTGTTGTTAGCTCACGCTGCTAACCTCCCTTTGCCCAACTGTGAAGTTATTTCCTTTCTGTCTGTTTTAACACAGTCCTAGAGGAGTAGCAGTTTTGTTTGTGTTTAAAACACAAGAGGGTAACATTTTCTTAGTTTGTGGGAGAGCATTGTTTGTGTTTTAAGCAGAGGGTGTAAAATGTGATTTGCAGTGTGTCTAAACTCATTGTCCTGTTCACGTCGTTGTGCTGCAAACACAGACAGTAGTCCATCACTTCCTAGCCCCATCTCACTCTGTTCTTCAGTGGTCAGGACCCCCTCAGAGCAGGTGGACGTTATTTGGATGGCGGACCATTCTCAGCGCTGCGGTGACCCTGACCTGCTCTGTGGGGGTCCTGACCACTGAGGATCAGGGTGAAAGGGGCTCAAATAATACGCAGAGAGTGGCGTGTAATATAGTTTGTAATTATAGAACTCCAGAGTGCTACTGTGTGACCATTGGAGCTGAGAGAGTGGACAGAAACCAGGAGGTACCTACATTACCTACATTAATTTACCCTGTAGATCTGTAACACCCACTGCCAATCAAGTGTGAGCTAGAGGAGTGCAAGGCCCCACCCAGTACTGGTTGTGGAGCAGTGGACCTGTGATCTCAGGAGTGATGGAGCTCTATGTAGTACCTGTGGGATGAGCTGGAGCGATGTTTGTGATCCAGAACTAATCATCCAACGTTAGTGTTCCAGTATCTAGTGTAAAATCCTCCCAGAAGAGCAGAGGCTGTTGCTGCAGTAAAGCAGGAACACACCTGATCAATGCCCTTCATTTCTGAAGAGACGCAGGGTGAGCTGGCGTCTTGAAACCTTGGGACAAGTGGTGTATTGTCAAAAAATGTCTATAACTAACATGTTTCTTTAAACCAAAAACTGTTTATTAAAGTTTAGTAAACGATAGATAATAGTGAAGATATCCTGCATCCACCTTTCTTCTGTTTCCAGATTAAAAAGAGCTTTTCTTTAAAGTACTCATTACTTAAGTGCGAAACTCAATGTGAAAGCTGCATGTCTTTTATCCAGTAATGGACAAGACATGGGTTCATCTCATTTATGTTTTACTGCTCTGACACTTTGTGAGGCTGATTTTAGCCTCAGAAGGAATCTGACCCAGCTTTAAGCCCCTGAGTTGATAGAAGCTGTCTGTGCCATTGCTCTTAACCTTCGTCTGCCTCTGTCTGTCAAGCTTTGTGGTGGTAAAGGCCAACTGCAGCCTTGCAGGCCACACCCCAGGCTGAGCCAAACACAAGTCTTAAGGCTGGATTACACTCTCCCCACTGAGGGCTATGGGAATGTTGAGGAATTGGGGGCACAGTCTCTTTTATACTTGTACTTAGAAGAGACATTGGGATATTCTCCTATTCTCTTGGAGGCAATGTGTAATGTGGTGTTTTTCCACTGCATGGCACTTGCACCGCTGTTCCACCAGACAAATCTGAGCCCTGGAAGCGTGTTCTTGTTTAGTGGCTGTTCTCTCGTGGTTCAGAGCGAGTCGAGTAGGGACTAAACCGTGGCGTGTAAACCTTGCAGAGCGCTGATCGTCCAGAGAGAGTCGTCACTCTACGCCACGCAACGCAGACGACCAGCACCAACTCTCCATCTGTAAAATCTCCAGCCGCAGCAGAGATCACGTTTGCTTTTATCCGACTCACGACGGCAGCTCGTAAAATGACGCCGTGGTCTTTTGAAGAGGTTCAAACGCTCCTTGGATCGGTGGCCGACGAAAGAATCCAGCGAGAGCTGGACGCTGCAACAAGGAAGGAACAAACTCTACTGATCTGTCTGAACTGATGACGGAGCTGTGTTCAGTCCCAAACAACAACAACAACAACACGCCACGGCACCATGAGTAAACACCGCTTAACGTTACCGCCACCATTGTCGTGGTTTCCAAAGCCCACTGTTCCCCTTAGAGATAACACCCAATATATTTTGGGAGTGGAAAAGCGAACAGGGTTGAGAAGCAGGTGGAGGCGTGCCAAGCCAAGCTGAGTAGGTACCATTCAATGGAACAATAGTTTTCATACCGTAATAGTTTTCATTTGTTCTGCTGAAGAGGGACATTTTGTGTTGAGACAAGATGAAAGACCATGGGATCTGGCTCATTTACTTACATTTCGGTTGTCTGGGAAACTGAATAATTTCCCAATGACAAGCTGTAGTGCACTGGATGTGTAAAGCTCAAGAGTGGTACTACCTGACTATCATGTATTATTATTGTTCACACGCTAGGACAAGCTCAATATGAATTAAAACTAAATCTATTTGGGTTAATTTTACAAATTATCATAGCATTTGCTTATTTTTAGCTACAGATCCAGTAAAATTAAATGCAGATATTTTAGCGCAGGAACCCAGCGTTTCCTAAACATCCTGCTCTTCTTTTTCATGGCACAGAAACCATGGTCAGTGGTCAGAACTAGACGTCCGAGTGCCACCAATCAGAGTAAAGAGGCTTAAAAGGTTTGGGGCTTATGTTGATAGAAATTGAGAGACTGTGCCATCTGAATGAAGGACATGCGTTCTTAACACTACTTTGTTGGCTCCAATACAAACAAAGGCCTCCGTCTGAGGTTCTGTCCGTCTTAAAGACATTGACCCGCCTCGGTCGGGATATCCGTCGAGGGAGATGTTCCTGTCCGAGGCCAGGGAGTTCCCGGTGTCAGAGGAGATGAGTCTGCGTGAGCAGTGCACTAATTGGATCGTTAGGCCTGGGTTTGTTCGCCTAAAAGTGCTCCAGGGAACTTTAGCTCAGTTGATTAAAGCTGTCCTGTCTTGCGGCTCCCAGTCGATGTGAGCTTCTCTCTGTCTCTCATGAGCTGCCTTTAGGGCTGAAATGGGATCGATTTTATATCGCAATCGCAGTTTGCAAGAGTGCAGTTTTCTGTTTGTGAGAGCTGTAGGTTTTACTACACACTGGGAAACTGGGTCTACATATGTTGGACCAATCAGAAGCGTGCTTTGACTTCACAACCACATTATAAACATGTTTTCTGACTTATGCAGCACACAGAGAACTGGGTGGTGTTGAATTACAGTGTGTGGGTTGGTGGGATTGTATTCAGATATTTTCCCCATGGCGCTAAGTCCTGCTCCTTGTCTGTTTGGGAGTTCTAGGTCACTAACTTAAGGAACCGGTGCTTCTGTCTGACAGTTCCTTAACCTGAATTACCCAAAAGTCAGTTTGCATATTGTCTTTGCGCACACGTTTATGGTGAGCATTACAGGTATAGGGCAGCGCTGCATCATGGGTATTTCCCAAGTGCTCCTGTTGATCCTGAATACTCATCCTGCCCGAGCTGGACCCTAGGAGACGGTGATAATATTCGCTACACAACACCAAACATCCACATTTTTTCTCAATTGAAGGGTGTTAATAGATAGCACGTTCCACTTTTCTTGTAGTAACAGCTTCTGTACCTTTTGGAAAAGCGGTAGATTTATCTCTGTGGCATTTGCTGTGAGGATTTTATGGCAGCGGGGTGGTCAGGTAAGATCAGCTGATGCTGAATCATGTGTTATTGGAACTGCTCCTCCGGCCAATGTTGGGGGTCTTTGCATTGGGAAAAGTGAATGCAGGCTCAGGTGCAGCTGCTCCAAAGCATCCAATTTCAGTTTTTTTCTGTGTTCTCTCTGTGCCCACATTAAAGTAACACTTCACCCATTATCAGTGACACCTACAAACTTCTCTTTTTACACGTAGTGTTGTTTGGAGTGGCATTGCTGTTGCTGACATACGATTAAGTGGTGCGGATGTCAAATTACTGTGAAAGCCGTGCTTTGTGTGGCAGCGTTGTCGACGAACAGGACCCCGTCTCTTTCTCGTGAACCTGAGAACAAAAACGAGCGGGATTATAAAGCAGGGTGTTGTTTTTCTCGTTGGCCGCGAGGACGACGTGAAGCTGGGCCGTGATTGAAGTGGTGAGTGGGAGTCGAGTTCGTCGTGTTGATGAGCGCTCGCCTGAAGCCCACAGACGTACGCCGTCTCTTTCAGCCCTCTGCGTTAAGTGCTATCGAATGTTTTGATTAGGCCTTTCGCCAGACGACTCAGACTTTTTCTCACTCGGGCACAAGACTGCGGCGGGGTGACATGCCGTCAGCCGTCGGAGTTTAAGATCTGAGCGCGAGTACAGCGCAGTCTTGAAGGAGGCCTTAAAAATAGGGGTCAACTTAAGAGTCGTGTCTGAAAGTTAGGGTCAAGGTCGCAGTCGAGTGGTTGGGCTCTTGTCTGTGTTTTTAAAGAGTGGCTGTGGACTGTAGAGCGTTGTATTATTTCAAAAACAGTCCCAATGGGGATTGGATTAATTTTCCTGGGGGGCTGTCTGTAGTAAAAACTCTGTAGTGAGACTCATGCATCAGGACAGCAGTGAAACACCGGAGAAAGCTACAGGTTCTAGTTTCCAAACTATATCACGTTATCACGCGATGAGTGGGGTTCTAATTGTCTGATTATATCAATATTAAATTAATAATTTACACATGCAGCTGCCATTATAATCACTCTTTTTCTCAGCTTGCATCGTCACCCTCTTCTCAATGATTGTGCTTGTGCTTTCTTCTGAGAAACAGAGCCCAGGCCGCGTAGATGTAAACCCATCTGGATTGAGCTTTATGCACTGGCTGCTCCAAAATCACCCTCTTCATTTTTAAAGTTTAAAAAACCGAGGTCACGTCCAAAAACCTGCTTTAAATTACACCTTAACCTTCAGGTAAATCCAGCTGAGGCGGTAAACTGGTGAATCTTTCCTCAGATGTTTGTAATGAATGGTGAACTGTAACTCCTGCAAGACCCTTCAAAAGGGCAGTGGTTATAAAAAGGAGCGCAGCTATGAATGGCTTCCATTGAACTTTAAATAAGTTTCTGTGATCACTTCTCTATTTTCAAACCAAGTGCCCTCAGAGCTGAATGTGACTTGGTTTAGTCAAGCTTAGTTTTCCCTGAGAATCAAGAGCTTTAGCGTGGGACCGGTCTTCTGCAGCTCAGGCCCAAAATCACCCCCTCGCCTTTAGAGTCCGACCCCCCTCTCTCTCTGACTGTTCTGAGGGTTTGAATTAATTCTGTGATGTGTGTGGAATAGTTCTCACAGTGTCTGTGTTGTTTTAGTGTGTCAGAGCCCGTGAGATGTTATTACTTACCCCAGGAGGTTACTTCACGCTGATCTAGTCAGTGCTTCTTGTTTAAAACGTGTTACTAAATTCAACAGGCTCTGAACACAGCAGGTCAGACATGAAACAACACCACAACTGCAATTTTAATCCTATTTGGTTTATTACATGCTTTTTACAGTCCGAGTTCCAAGTGAGCGCTGATGAGGCAACAGGAAACCTTGAGAGGAACCAAGGCTCAAAAGGGGAACCCATCTTCTGCTCCACACCAGAGCTGAACAAACAAAGAGCAGTGTGTAGACAGAGAGCAGTATGAATGTATTATAGAGATGTAATGAGGATTAAATTAAGGATTCAACATTTTACTCTTAATCTGAAACTTGGCACACAGGGGACTGTGCCATTAATGAGGCTCTAACGGCGGAATTAACCAAAACTAATGGAAATGATGGAGCTGGTTACACTTCATTTCAGTAGCTTTACTGAGTCCACACCTCGGTTTAACTACTCCTGCAGTTTAAAATAAAGAAACTAGAACGGCGTCTGAACAATAGGATAAACGTTTTTTAAACTGGCTCCTCCAGACAGGACGTAAACAGCTTTAACACCCATTCCCCACTGGATTAAAATCACACTGCCCTCCAGACTGGGGGTTAAACCGGCCCTGACCTCCAGTCAGTGATTGGACAGACTCAGACGAGGGGGCGGAGCCATTGTAAAGTCTGTACTCGACGTCAGAAGTGGAGCAGAATCAGAACGACTCGTTTTATCCCACGATTTCTGATGTAGGCGGGGTCTTGTTTCACAGTGTGTGGGTTGGTGGGCTTTGGTTCATTCGTCCTAAAATGAATGCCAGTGCTTTGAACGTGTGGTTTGTCTTTTGTCCGCTTTAAAGCTTTGGCAAGATGCACGTTTTCAAAATCAATTCCTGACAGAGGGGAAAGTGTGAGGCCGAGTGCCCACCCAAACACCTTTTTGTAACTGGCAGCTTGCAAAGCAGGCAGTGTGGTTTGATTGTGGCAGAGTGTGGTTTAACTGCCCTGTGGTGGCGTGCAAAGTGTGGAAGTGTGGTTTAATCACACGTGTGTGTGTGTATTTATGTGTGTAGTTCACTGGTGGTTGCAGAGAGGAAATAGTGCAGGGAACATCCACAGCTGAAATGCCCTTGAGCAAGGCACTGAACCCCCAAATGCTCCACGTGGATGGCTGCCCGCCGCTCTGGTTGTGTTCACAGCCCCTGGTGCACAAGTGTGTGTTTGTACATTGTACAATGACAAATAATTGCACATTTGGTGTTGGTGTTACAGACGTGGAGACCACCGTAAAGAAGAATCTCAACAGATCATTTCACGTCAGAACACCCTGAATACTCGTGTACACTCTGTTTACACTGAATTTGGATGATTCCAGTTAAAATGAGGTGTTCAGAAATAATAACCAGGTTAGAAATGGATGTCCGTGTCCTCTGGTTGTTTCAGACCCTGCTCTGGAGTGGTGTTCACATCTAAAGGGTCTGTGGGAGCGATTAGTATTTGTTAGTAAAATCTCCCTCCTTCCTGCGGATGGCTGTTCATGTCTGCATGCAAATCTGGAGACTTAAGCGCTCTCATTTTCTGCGTGCCTCTCCCCGAGGCGAGGGAGAGTAGTGTTACTGCTGCAGTTGAAAGAGGCAAATGAGCAGGTGTCCTGTATTTATTCTCTCAGCTGTGAAAGAGGCAGCGCCTTTGTCTTCCTCCTACTGTCCATTAAGCAGAAAAACAGATGAGATTAGGGCTTTGATTGGCCATAGAGCTCCAAACCATTACCCTGCCTCTTCTAATGCTGTATGAATTGATTTGAGCTGCTTTCATAAAACCAGCTTAAAGGATCATTTCGCCTGAAAATCACATTTTCATATTTGTACGGATTATCTGTCACTGATACAGTGAGTAGTTTTCGAATGCTGTGGGTTTGCTGAGGTAGAAAAGCTTCTTCCACGCTTTGGATCTGTCACCAGAGCAGGAGAAAAAAGGGACTATGTTGTTTTCTTTCATTTCAATCCAAAGGAATATGCTCTATTTTAAGGGTGGGTTTAACAACTTGTCCTGCCATTTACAAGCATCCCCACTGTATACAATAATATCACAGAGAAACGGTAACGTGTGTGTACAGAGTGTTTAATCTCCCTGCGGTAGGATTGGCAGAGTGTGGTTTAATTGCCCTGCGGTAGCTCGAGGAGTGGCAGAGTGTGGTTTAATTGCCCCGCGGTAGCTCGAGGAGTGGCAGAATGTGGTTTAATTGCCCCGCGGTAGCTCGAGGAGTGGCAGAGTGTGGTTTAATTGCCCTGCGGTAGCTCAAGGAGTGGCGTAGTGTGGTTTAATTGCCCTCTGGTAGCTTGAGTAGAGGCAGAGTATGGTTTAATTGCCCTGCAGTAGCTCGAGTAGTGGCAGTGTGGGGTTTAATTGCCCTGCAGTAGCTCGAGTAGTGGCAGAGTATGGTTTAATTGCCCTGCTGTAGCTTGAGGAGTGGCAGAGTATGGTTTAATTGCCCTGCGGTAGCTCGAGTAGTGGCAGAGTGTGGTTTAATTGCCCTGCTGTAGCTCGAGGAGTGGCAAAGCGTGGTTTAATTGCACTGCGGTAGCTCGAGGAGTGGCAGAGTATGGTTTAATTGCCCTGCGGTAGCTCGAGGAGTGGCAGAGTGTGGTTTAATTGCCCTGCGGTAGCTCGAGGAGTGCCGGAGTGTGGTTTAATTGCCCTGTGGTAGCTCGAGGAGTGGCAGAGTATGGTTTAATTGCCCTGCGGTAGCTCGAGGAGTGCCGGAGTGTGGTTTAATTGCCCTGCTGTAGCTCGAGGAGTGGCAGAGTATGGTTTAATTGCCCTGCGGTAGCTCGAGGAGTGGCAGAGTGTGGTTTAATTGCCCTGCGGTAGCTCGAGTAGTGGCAGAGTGTGGTTTAATTGCCCTGCGGTAGCTCGAGGAGTGCCGGAGTGTGGTTTAATTGCCCTGCTGTAGCTCGAGGAGTGGCAGAGTATGGTTTAATTGCCCTGCGGTAGCTCGAGGAGTGGCAGAGTGTGGTTTAATTGCCCTGCGGTAGCTCGAGGAGTGGCAGAGTGTGGTTTAATTGCCCTGCGGTAGCTCGAGGAGTGCCGGAGTATGGTTTAATTGCCCTGTGGTAGCTCGAGGAGTTCCGGAGTGTGGTTTAATTGCCCTCTGGTAGCTCGAGTAGTGGCAGAGTATGGTTTAATTGCCCTGCGGTAGCTCGAGTAGTGGCAGTGTGTGGTTTAATTGCCCTGCTGTTGCTTGAGGAGTGGCAGAGTATGGTTTAATTGCCCCGCGGTAGCTCAAGGAGTGGCAGAGTAAGGTTTAATCTCCCTGCGGTAGCTCGAGGAGTGGGCAGTTTTTGGTTAAATTGGCTCACCCTAGTGTACTGAAGGGTTGCCGTTAAATTGAGGAAGCAGTCTGTGCTAGATTTGCATAAATGGAGAGACAGAGCGAATGGGCAGTGAATGTAATCACTGGCCAAAATTGTCCTTTAAATCTTGTCTTTTTTTTTATATTGTGTTTATTGTGACATTTCTGTAAGTCTCGCTTCTTGAGGTTGAAATCTTACAGCTCTGGCACTCTGCAGAATTGTTCCCCTTTCTTTATCACTGTATTTCTTTCTATATTCTCTCTCTCACTCACACTTACATCTCTCTCACTTCCTCTTTTTTATTTCTTTCTCTCTGTGGCGTTGTATTGAGCTCCATTGTAAGAACACCGTTCCACTGCTCCACAGCCCAGTGCAGGTGGTCTTTACCCCCCCCCCCCCCCCCATAGCCCACATTTAGCATGAAGCATTATGACATTAGGCAACGGCTGCATCTCAGGACAGAAGCATAAAGCAGATGAATGATGTCCTCCTCTCATCGGTGCTGCCGGTGCCTGTTGTGGCAGGCCCCGCGGTTAAAGCCTGTGCCGTCTGTGTTTGGCATGTTTTTGCGGTGAAGGCAGCGGAACGGTTCGTGTGAACGCTGGAAAACGAAGAAGCCCATGATTCCTGCCTCGTCACGTCTCTGCAGTTTTGTTGGAAGCTCTGGAAGTGTTTCATCTCTCTAACCGATTCCGCAGAAGTGGACAAGCCCAGGCTGAGCTCAGGATGACGATGCGACATGAGAAAAGATCTTGATCAAGGAGTTGCACAAATTCAGTTTACGTCTGAGTTCACTTTCCTCATCGTGAGCAGCAGTGGAGTTGGTCTGAACGTTTAAGAAGCAGTGTGCTCTTCTTTTTTACAGTCGAATGGGAAATGGAGTGAGTGAGTGAGTGAGTGAGTGAGTGAGTGAGTGAGTGAGTGAGTGAGTGAGTGAGTGAGTGAGTGAGTGAGTGAGTGAGTGAGTGAGTGAGTGAGTGAGTGAGTGAGTGAGTGAGTGAGTGAGTGAGTGAGTGAGTGAGTGAGTGAGTGAGTGAGTGAGTGAGTGAGTGAGTGAGTGATAGATAGATAGATAACTGTTTACACATTATTAACAATGTGTGTTTTAATGGTAAATAAATAGAACTGTCTGCGTCGTGAACGTGACTCGCTTGTGTGCTACGCTTATAACTTAAGGCTTCCACTAGAGGGCAGACCAGAGAATGACGGGTAATTGGACATAGCCTTCTTCTAAACGTTCTGCAATTGTAATGCTGTTGATCGCACTGCCCCCTTCGGTTTACACGTGAACTACATCTTGCGTATGCGCAGTGTTTATTTTCTAAGGACGTGCTCTTATTGTGTATTCAGTTTAACGGCTCTAGTACTCCACATTGCCTTTCCACAACATTGAGCTACTGAGGTATTTTCCAAGGAATCGAGGGGCAGAGGAGGCAGGTAAACAGCAGTTGTTCAGTGAGGTGGGTGCCAAGGATGATTAATCTCCTCGCTCTCAAGTCTAAACTATATTATTTTAACTCTTACCGTGCCACTCTTACCTTTCAGTGAGTACTACACTGCAACCAGAGAGTCCTCAAATGCTGCGGCTGACTGAAGTAACCCGATGACGGCTAATGCTCTGCGCTTTTCTGTGGCTGTGGATTCTCTCACACACAGGAGAGATTTCCTTCCCACGACAAACCTGCATTTCTGCATTTTTTCAGTAGTACTCCCTACTCCCCCACACTTTTGTCAGCTTGTATCAGTAGTTTAATCAGTGTTGGAGTGAGAGACTGAGGGAAGTGACAGTACAAGAATGCGTGAGATGGATAGTGTGTGACCGAGGGAGTTATGGGCATGATCATTTAATTGTGCTGAAAATATTGATTGAGTAATTGAGAGAGAGAGAGAGAGAGACAGATAGTGAGTGAGACAGACGGCTAGTGGGAGAGACTACCAATAAAGAGAGTCATCCAGGAAGGAATCAAGTGTTTTCTCCGGCCCGATTAGGTTCTGGTTCTCATAAATCCAGTGTGAGAGCAGATCTCTGGCCTCCGACCCCAGGGGAATTGTCCGTGGTGTTAAACCTGCAGCGACTGAACCTGGAATGCTGGGCTGAAGGTGGCTTTGCCTAATCCCACATTCTTCACACTCCCCCCTCTCTCTGTTTCGGCCCGAGGCCCTGAATGAGCCCGATATTCTTCACCAAACTTAGCCTCGACTTCAGGAGTAAACCCGAGGCTCGCTCTGTTCCAGTTAACCACACACACTTGACTATCCGGTGTCTCCCTGCTGTTTCCCTGCTGGCGCTGAACCGAACCGAACCCGAAATGAAAATCCACTTTTTAAACCTCACTTGCACTGTTTGTCATCGTTTTACTTCCTTTAAACTGTCAGTTTTTCTTGCTCCAAATATGTCCTGTGCACTACAGCCAGTGACACAGTGGTAGAACACGTTTAATCATTAACTGTGACACATTCCCCCTCCTCCACAAGCCCCACAGCAGCTAAACAGCCTTCAGCACCTGTTCCTTTAAATGATAATTAGCCGCTCGCTGTTCACCCCGACCCCGAGCGCACAGCAGTGAGGAGCGAGGAGCAGAAGCTCTGGTTTTTAGCCGTTTTCACTCTGTTCTCTTTCTTCTCCGTTTTTACTCAGTGCTCTTATTTCTCCGCGCTCGTTGTGTCTGTTTTACTGCGTTTAACCTCGTCTTTGTGCTCTCACATAAAGACGGGTCCAGCGCTGTGATTGGACAGACTCAGACGAGGGGGCGGGGCCATTCTAAAGTCTCTGCACTTGATGTCAGAAGTGGAGCAGAATCAGATTGACTCGTTTTATCCTGTGTTTCTGACTCAGGCGGCGCACAGAAACCTGACTGCAGTCTTGTTTCACAGTGTGGGGGTTGGTGGGCTCCAGATAAACACGTTAATGTGGACATGCACTGAACAAGGGATTTTTTTATGTAACATAAAATGCTTCAACTCTGACATGAATTTAAAGAATGAAAGAAAATATATATTGTGTGCATCGATGAAAGAAATGGCTCTGTTCTTTGTAATTTCTGTCAGTACACGGGGTCCTTCAGGGCACAGCTAAAAACAATGTGAAACAGCAGTGAGTCTCCTCTTACCCTGTGTGTAGCAGCTAACACACACACACACACACACACACACACACACACACACACACACACTCAGCCCGCAGGCAGTAGAACAGAGCCAAGACTAAAGACGAAACGCCTTTTTATTTGAGTCATCTACGTTCATCGTTCACACACAAAGACACTGACTTTCAGGACGCTACACGTTTTTGTTTTTGGAGCCAGGGAAAATATACAAGGTTTTTTTTATTGCCCAGAGGCATTAACATCGCTCGCTGTTGGATGATTCCATCACGGTGCCCAGTGGAATGTAATGAGCCTGTGTAGGGGGCAGGTGGGGCTTAACGGCTGCTGGTGTCCGTCTTTAATAAGAGCAGTGTTATCAAAATCAGAACTAACTTTCAATTACATTCATTCACTTTTAACACTTCATTCACACCTTCACCCTGAAATTCACCCTGTTCCTGTAGACGCGTCTAAACCAGTGGAGCTGCCCCGAATAACATTGTTCCAGAGTTTCAGTCGAATAATTCTGCAACTATTCTCATTCTGTGTGTGTGTGTGTGTGTGTTGTAGGGGGTGTTTGTTGTTCAGGAAATCTGCGTCTGATGCTTGCTTTAAAAATCCAGAGTCTGCTGCAGCTCCCTCTAACTCTCACACACACACACACACACACACACACATGCTGTGGCTAAGGGCACAGAGTTAACCAGAGCTTCGTGGAGGTGGTCTGGTTTAATTGGAGGTATAAAGCTGACAAAGCCACGCTTCATTGTTGTAGGGTGTTAGGCTTCATTCAGGACTTTTATGTTGATGAGGCTGAATACGGTGGAGTGGTGCAGGAGAATTCAACAAAGCAGTTGATAAACTCGGGCAGCAAGGTCTAGTGGTGTGTTCTCCCTGTGTCTGTGTGGGTTTCCTCCGGGTGACTGTCTGTGAGGAGTGTGGTGTGTTCTCTCTGTGTCTGTGTGGGTTTCCTCCGGGTGACTGTCTGTGAGGAGCGTGGTGTGTTCTCCCTGTGTCTGTGTGGGTTTCCTCCAGGTGACTCTCTGTGAGGAGTGTGGTGTGTTCTCCCTGTGTCTGCATGGGTTTCCTCCAGGTGACTCTCTGTGAGGAGTGTGGTGTGTTCTCCCTGTGTCTGCGTGGGTTTCCTCCAGGTGATTCTCTGTGAGGAGTGTGGTGTGTTCTCCCTGTGTCTGCGTGGGTTTCCTCCAGGTGACTCTCTGTGAGGAGTGTGGTGTGTTCTCCCTGTGTCTGCGTGGGTTTCCTCCGGGTGACTCTCTGTGAGGAGTGTGGTGTGTTCTCCCTGTGTCTGCATGGGTTTCCTCCGGGTGACTGTCTGTGAGGAGTGTGGTGTGTTCTCCCTGTGTCTGCATGGGTTTCTTCCGGGTGACTGTCTGTGAGGAGTGTGGTGTGTTCTCCCTGTGTCCATGTGGGTTTCCTCCGGGTGCTCCGGTTTCCTCACACGCTTCAAAAACACACGTTGGTGGAATGTCACCTCAAGTGTCCGTAGGTGTGAGTGAATGTGTGAGTGTGTCTCGCCCTGTGAAGGACTAGCACCCCCTCCAGGGTGTGTTGCCGACTTGCGCCCAGTGATTCCGGGTAAGCGTTTTACAGAGTTTGTAAATCTTACTTTAGGCACTCTGACTTTATAAAATGTCTGAAATCTCTCTGTGATCTGTGTGTTTGAGCAAAATAAGGCTCGTCCTCATCAGTCGCACTGCACTTAAACGTAGGACTTATTAATTTTGGTCTAAAAGACACTCCCTCAGGTTTATTTCTGACTAAAACAGAGACTGAGACCTCAGACTTTAAACCACGGATGTTTGGGAGGAAGTTAACACCAAACCAGTGATATCTAAAACAAACTGGGCATTACCTCTAGGGACTGTCCACTGATCTATTCTCATTTCTTCCCTAGCACTGTGCCACTGCTCCGAATTAGATTAGGGTACATTTAGCCAAGACAGCTACTGTATGATAGTGTTCTCATTTAGGTTTTGATTCGTCTTTCAGTTTTGAGTCAGTCAGCGACGAGCGTCCTTGTAGATGATGACACACTTTTACCAGAAGGCAGAGTGAGGCCCTGGGATCTTTTACTTGGCGACTGATGTCAGCCCTTTTTGGAAATGATGAGTGTAAACAAATGCATCATCCCTTTTGCTTCAGGATGAAATTCAGAGTCTTATTGCACAAAAGGAGAAGTAGAAATGTTAGCAGCCACTGGTTGTCCACTAAATTTCACTGAGTTCAATGGAGTGCAGCTGGTTAAATCCCATCCGTGTCTTTGTTTTGTAGCCGTGCCGTATCCCCCGACGACACGCCTCACGATGAAGGAGCTCTACGAGGACGGAAAGCCAAAGGTGGAGCTGCTGAAGGCTCACCTGCTGAAGGAGGGACGACTGGAGGAAGAGGCAGCTCTGCGCATCATCAACGACGGTGCGAACATCCTCCGCCACGAGAAGTGCATGCTGGAGGTGGAGGCACCCATTACAGGTATGGTTCTCATAGAGCTATAATCTGTCTCAGGTGTCTACAGCAGGTAAGATCTCATCCTCTAGGAATCTGTTAACCCTCAGAGGTCTTATTCCATTGCTCAAACTTGCAGTCTTTCACCACTTGTCCTGAAAGTGTGCACTTAAAGAGGACCTTAGGGCTTATGAGTAGAACTGGGACAGTGCTGTAGACTCTAGACTGACCCTCAGAGGTAGAGTTAAAGCAAGTTATTACTTGCGCAGGTAGATTCCAGTTCTTCGTCTCTCAAGACATGTAGCCTCCTGTTCAGGAAGTTCCTCAGAGCAGAGGCAGGTTCTTCTACATTTTACCCACAGTTTAATCAGCACAGGTCCAAGCTGTAGCCCCAATGTTAGACCCTTAACACGGGTCAATTCTCTCAAAGGTAGATCATTAGCACAGATGAACCCTTGCCAAGGTAGACACTCAGTGCATGTTAACGCTCACAGATTTAGCCCCTCATCACCGGTGAACCCTTGCATACGTAGGCACTATGCCAGTGGTCGGCAACCAGTCGAGCGCCATTGACAGGTCGCGATATCTCATGCTGATTCAAGGACATACACAGATTTATTTTAAGTAGCCTGTGCCTGGTATTTACACTGGTAGATCTTGTAGGTAGATACGTTGGTGACCCTGTGCACTGTGGAGTATTGAACACTTGTAAAGGCAGTGTAGACCCTCAGCGCCGGTGAACTCGGGGAGGTTCTCCAGGTAGGTTTCAGTACGCAGATAGACCCTGAACTTCAAAACACGAGTAGAAACCCCTGGTTTGATTTGAGTCTTCCCAGGTTCAGTAGACGGAGCAGGCGGTGTCCCTGAGCACAGCTCCACCACAATAGCTTTGTTTATATTCAGCTGGTAATCCTTTAACAATCCGACTAATGAGTCAGGCTGAATAAAAGATCAGAATCAGAATCGACTAATCCAAATGAGCTTGAGGCAATTTCTACCTGATCTAGAGATGGAGTTCACCTTGAGTAATCGGATAAAACGGGGCGTAATCACTGTGTAAACATTTGAAAACAATCACTCTTAAAAGCTTTTCTGGCCAATATGTGTGCGCTTGCGTTTTAATAACACTAAATACTCAGTGTTGGGATGGTATCCTCAGCTGTAAGTTCAGAGCGTGTGATCCCACAGCCAACGATAATAAGTAAAAATTTAACTTTTCTACATTTAAATAAGATTAGCTTTATTTTTCTGTTCTCCCCCTGTGTAAACAGCCCCTGCTCAGAACGCCCCCCTGTTCCTTTAAATGATAATGAGCCGCTCGCTGTTCACCCCGCCCCCGAGCGCACAGCAGTGAGGAGCGAGGAGCAGAAGCTCTGTTTTTTAGCCGTTTTCACTCTGTTCTCTTTCTTCTCCGTTTTTACTCAGTGCTCTTATTTCTCCGCGCTCGTTGTGTCTGTTTAAACCTCGTCTTTGCGCTCTCGCATAAACACGGGTCCAGCGCTGTGATTGGACAGACTCAGATGAGGGGGCGGGGCCATTCTAAAGCCTCTGCACTTGACGTCAGAAGTGGAGCAGAAACAGAAAGCCTTGTTTTATCCCGTCTTTTCACTGATTTTGCGCACAGAAAACTCACTGGATGGGTCTTGTTTCACAGTGTGTGGGTTGGTGGACTCCAGATTCACACATTAATGTAAATAATCCACCGAACGTAGTATTTTTCATAGTATGTCCCCTTTTAATACCGTTGTCTAACCTGCTTTATCTAGAACAAAGTCTAACCTCCGTATTCTGACTAATGATTCATAGCCGTGGACAGTGGAATGTATATTTGCATGTCTCAGATGGAGCTAAACCGAACAGAGCGTCCTCTATTCTGCACTTTATTAATGCGGCGGCTGCATGCGAAGGTTTGCTTGTTCTTGTTCTGCTGTGTTTACCGTGAAGAGCTGTTGCAGCGTTCACGAGGATGTGGTCCTGACGAGGCATCAACCATAAAATCTTTGATGTTTGATAGATTTTTATAAAGTGTCTTATCAGTTAACCGTACGAAAATGTACCCACACACATTCCACAGAAGTTTCCTCTCTTTTACAGAAATGAAAACAGAACAAATATAGAGGCCTTTTCCCAGTTAGTGTTAACCCAGTTAAAGCTGGTAACAGCCCTCAGCAACAGTGAAGACCCATTTACACTCGCTGTAGAACTCCTTTATTCCTTTACTGATGTGTGTATTTGCAGCTTTAGCAAAATGTTCTTAACTATTTGACAATATCTTTATCATGATTCAGGGATCACACACATTTTTGATCAGTGTTTACAATTACCTTTGTTTTCAAACTTCATTAATGTGGGTTTAACCTCGTCTTTGAGCTCTCATGTAAACAAGGGTCCAGCGCTGTGATTGGACAGACTCAGAAGAGGGGGCGGGGCCATTCTAAAGTCTCTGCACTTGGCGTCAGAAGCGGTGCAGGATCAGAACGACTCGTTTTACCCCTTGTTTCTGACTCAGGCAGCGCACAGAGAACTGACTGGGGTCTTGTTTCACAGTGTGTGGGTTGGTGGCCCCCAGGTCCAAACATTAATGTGCACTGCACTGAACTGAGGATTATCACAAGTCCCTGCAAGTCAATCTTGAGAGGTGTCTGCCAAATTATTGCAACAACATTTTATTAAAACGCTTCCCTGTGTAATGCCCCCTCAGAGAGTTCCCGTCTGACTTTTTGGTCGATGCTGCCAGGACCCGCTCTGTGGCGGTGGCCAGGGGAATCCGGTGTGTTTTGATGAGGAGGGAGTCCTCAGCAGCTGAGCCGCTCGATCTTTTGATTGGCTCTTTCTCCAAAGGTCAGAGAGTCGGAGGCGTCCCTTTGATTCCCCAGTGGGGTCCGCAGGAAACCCCCCTCTCTCCCCCAAACAGGTGCCAGGATAAAAACGGTGCTTCCTCCGCTCCCCCGGGTCTTTAATATCGTATCACATGACGCTGAGGAACGCAGGGTCACGTGACGCTGCATCCTCTCACTGTGCAGAGGCTTTGTTTTCAAGAGTCAGTCCCGTGGTCAAGCCAGGTTTTTAACTTCTGCAGAGAACTTCTACACAGTTTACTACACGTATGGTTAAATCACTGAAGCTTTCATCGTTGGGAAGAAAAGTTAATGTCAAAATGAGTTTGTGAGCCTCACAGTGGCGCTGCAGGTCGTGTCTCTGTCACAGCGGCAGGGTCCTGGAGGTTGTGGAGTCCCTCCGTCGCCCTGAACTGGATAAGGGCCACAGACAATGAATGAATGAATGAATGAATGAATGAATATAATCTTTTCATTGCAATTTTTAAAGGAACACTGCGTAGTATTTTTACCTTAAAGTTGTTGCTGCTCTGGGCTCAGCACTGCAGAAACTGCGTTATGTAACTACGTAAACAACCCCTTCCTTCTTCCTTACTGTTGATTTCAAACTGTGTATTAGTTTTCTATAGGCCTTTCTTCCCAGGGTATTTGTTTATCTTCTAATGGGAAAAGTAATGGAACAAGTGCAAATCGTGTGGCACATTTTATGTTTATTTTTCTCTCAAATACACAAAGAAAACAGCAGAGTATTTTGCGCACGGGTGTCAAGATCTTACATGAGACTGTAAATCAGCCGCAAGGCCTGCAGTTTGTGTAAGATTAATGTCTCAGAGGTCAGATCAGATCGCCCCAGTGTAGTGCCTCAGCCGTTATCTTCATTGCTGCCCCGACTCTGAGACTCTGAGGTGTGACTCCTCCTAACCACTGAGCTGCGGCGTTTATGGGCTTGTTATAACCTACTTTTCATTTTGCAAAGACCACGTTGATTCGCTGCGATGCAGTTTAATTCTTCGTCCGATCCTCACGTTTATGAGCAGGGACTGAAACCAGAAGCTTTGAGGTCACCATGCTCAGTGCGGTCGAGTGTGTGGGCTAGAGGTCACCAGCCTGTGGAGGATTGGAGCTGGGCTCTCTGGACTGATGAAACTCCAGAGGACCTATTGGGACACCAGCACCTGACCTCACTGAGGCTCCCACGGCTTAAAACGGTCTAATCCTCGCAGAGTTGTTCCAGCTTTTAGTCTGAAGCCTTCCCGGGAAGTGTAGATGCAGTTACTAAAGCAAAAGGGGGGAAGGTTCATTATTGATGCACTTCATTGAGAAGAAATGAGCCAGGGCACTGTGAACTTGACATTGGCAAATCACTGGTGGGTCTGAACATCACAAAACACTGTTCATTAAGTTAATCTCCTCTCTCTTTCTCTTCTCAGTGTGTGGAGATGTTCACGGGCAGTTCTTTGACCTGATGAAGCTGTTTGAGGTCGGTGGTTCACCCAACAGCACACGCTATCTCTTCCTGGGGGACTACGTAGATCGAGGTTACTTCAGTATTGAGGTGAGTGTCTCAGAAGAAGACTTTTCACCTCTTATTGGTTTTTGTACGTCTTACCACACTGTCTCTGATTCATTCTGGTTTCATCAAATCTGTTCAGTAGCTTTTTACAAGACTGAGACAAATAAAACGTACGTGAACTCCAACTGCAGTCACCCATCGCCTGCTGGTCCTGCGTTACCATGAGTTACCGTGTCCTTTGTTTATTCTATTACAGTTTATACATTTAAATGTATTACAACGATCATTTATCATCCGTTTTAGAACACAGCCATTAACACTGCATTTTACAGCTCATTAGAAACTACGCCAGACATTTTAATTCAGATTTTAATTTGCATTTTCTTCCAGAACCTTCCTCTAAAACAGAGAATCAAAAGCAGCAGATGTTATCTACCATCTGCCATCATTTTTCTCTTAAAATCTAAGTGTTTTAAGAACAACCTTCGTTTTTAACCTCATTTACTTTAATACAGACATTAAACCAATGCTTCCACTGTGTTTCACTGATCCATTCAGAGCTTGAGCTGAGTCTGAGACATAAACAGATGTGGGAATGAGAGAGAAGTTCTCTGAACTAGGGTTGGGCTCTGAATGTGTGTGATTTGAGCCTCTGTTTCGCTGGAAAACCATCTGCTGTGGTGTGTGCTAAACCACAAGTGCGTGTTAGGGGCAGCTCTGCTTCTAAACAGCGTAGAACCGTCTTATTTCACAACTTTTCTCTGTTCTGCGAGTCGTCTTCACTCATATCACCAGCTCCGAACATCAGTTCCAATGCTTTCAGACGTCTTTATAACCTGCTTCCTCACGCTAACCCCCTCAAACATGAAGCATGGGAACTGCTGCGCTGCCCCACGATTGAGGAAATGACCGCAGTGGACACATAGAAGGCTCCAGACTCGTGAACGTACGCATGTCATGATATAGACATTTTTTTTCTGATCAATATATTGTTTCAGAATGAGTTATTATCGTCATATTAAGATTTTCTGCCACTGATTATGATGATGATAAGAGCAGAATAATGAATTATTTAAAGAGCTGTAAACGTTTAGCAAAAGCGTAGTATTAATGATCCCAAATAAATGATCCGTAAACAAAATAAAAAGACTGTTTTCAATCAAAGACCAGAGAAAACCAGAGAAAATACAGCTGATTTAGTGTAAATAAACACAATGGGTGATACTGAGAATAGCAACAGTTATTGTTAGCGCTGGACAATAATCAAGTATCGATATTTATGGCAACAATTACATGATTTTTAAACACATTTTCAATATTTGAGTGCACATTATTTACATCTGTCACTGACCGTCATTAGGGGGCGCTTTCGTCAGTTCAACACTAAATTTTAAAGTAAGTTTAAGAGGTTTGACGGTGACGTCGTGTTTCTTGTTTGTTTTTAACAGTTTTCCAGTGGCTTTTAAGCTGTTCATATCAATATCAGCACTACATCGTATCGACTGAAATTTAGAAATATATCGTGATATAAATGTTGCCCGTATCGTCCAGCCCTAGTTATTGAAGTGTCCGTATATTGTACGATATATCGATAATGTACTTATTGTAACAGACCTTCGTGTAGCGATATAACCTTCAGAATTAACGAGCCTTTAGTTTCAGCCTTGTGTTGATATTGTTCCTTCATTTATTCATTTATTTACACATTCCCTTCTCCAGTCCTTTTACACCTCGTGTCATAGCTGTCAGAGAGCTGCGTCCCTGCAGTGCATGCTGGGAGTAGAGTTCAGATGGTGGGATGAAATGTCACGGTTGAAAGGGAAGCTGCACAACTGGTCCACACCATCAAACACTGGGTTTGGGAGTGGGGTGGGGGTGTGTGTGAGGGATGGGGTGTAAATAAAAAAAAAAATAAAGGCCACTAAGATGTTTTGGCTCTCTCTGGACATCACAGACGCTCTGTGTGAACAAAGGAACGGACTTCAGTCGCTTCCACGGCTCCCACTGCGGCTCTACATCCATCAAACACTCGGCGGGTTACAGTTCCACGCCGGGGTTAGAGACACGAACTCAAATCACTGGCAGAATGTGAGCACTTTGCTTTAGGGGTGGGCGGGGCTGAGTGGTCTGGGGGAAATGCAAATATAAAACCTATAAATGGGACTTTGAGGAGCAGCTGCACATGAGCGTCGTCACTATCCTCGGTGCTGGAGCGGTGTTTGAGGCAGATGTCATGGTGCTTCCCACAAGAGCAGGGGCTGTTTCTGTGCTGAACAGACTCCGGTTCTTCATTTCTGTACCAGTTTTAGAGGAGCAGGTGTCCACAGACTTTTGGCGGAGTCGTGAGGCAGTGAGTGAGCTGCTGTTTGCCGCAGTGCTGTGTTAAACCCACAGAGCGTCCTGTAGCGCTACGCTCTGCTGAGTCGGGGCGGTGTGATTGGCGGCAGAGTTTAACTAAAGTCAGAGCGGACTCCTCTCTCTAATCTGATCAGGTGATGTAATCTTTAAAGCCAGACAGGAGTTTAATGAGATTGGTTTAATGATCTGTTTAATGGAGCCGTGTTTACATCAGTGCTGTTCCACTCCAGTCCTGCAGACGGCCAGAGCTGAACGCTGCCCCTTAATTAAAAGAAGCTAATTCACATTTACCAGGATTTTAACAGGTGTGTGTGTGTGTGTGTGTGCTTTCAGTGTGTGCTGTACCTGTGGACGCTAAAGATAAATCACCCCACGACTCTTTTCCTCCTGAGAGGGAACCACGAGTGCCGGCACCTCACGGAGTATTTCACCTTTAAACAGGAGTGTAAGTACCGTGTGTGTGTGTGTATATATGTGTGTGTGTGTATATATGTGTGTGTGTGTGTGTGTGTATATATGTGTGTGTGTGTGTGTGTATATATGTGTGTGTGTGTGTGTATATATATGTGTGTGTGTGTGTATATATATGTGTGTGTGTGTGTGCAGTACCAACCAGAGACTCACTATGAAGGTTGAATTGTATTCAGTTGAGTTTTTATCAGTGCCTGGACTCATTATTAATATAAGATATGATCATTTATTGATTCTGATCAAAACATAGTTATAGTCCAGTGCCACAAATATTGCCACTGTACTTTTCTGATATATCACTTGACATCTGGGTTTATTCATTACCTGCGTTACTAATACCGCAGGGAGCTAATATCAGCTGATAAACCGGGGGTAACTTTATTATTCATGTCCTAGTTTTAATCATTGTCTGACTGGCCTCTTTATAATATCAGTGAATACTAACACTACTGTAGGTCAGTGGTTCTCAGGCGGTGGTGGTACGTGAAACAGCAAGAGGTGGTACTCTGCATGACCTCGAAACATTTACCTATTAATAACAATCTAAAGTTTTCATGTGTGAATTACATTGTTTTCATTTAATAGTTTTCATAATTATGCTTTAAACAAATTAATTTGTGTTAAATATATATATAACATGGGCTACACATGCACCACAGTTCATTACATCTGTAACGGAAAGGGGCGGGGCCACAAAGCCAGAACTGTTCACGTGAAGACAAATTATAAGAAAACGCTCAGCTGATGGAAAACAACGCAGCTGTTCTACGCATCATTAGAGTCCCAAAACATTGATTAATAATAGAGGCGCCACGCTTCCTTCACCTACTACTACAAGCGCCGAGAGCCACTGTGACCTGCTCCCAGCGCCGCGCTGTTTTCACCTGGAGCCTGTTAAAGCACATCACTGATATTACATTGACTTCTCATTTTTATTTCTTTGAAAACGCTTATTGCCCATAAATTTATATTTTCTCATAAATGTCTCACTGTGTTTAAGACATTCAGGTGAGGCCTAGAGTTAATCCTATTCTCCATTTTAATTTGTAGTCATTATTTTGGAATAATTTTATGTAAAATATACACATTTCATGTTAAAAAAACTAAAAATCATGCAAAATTCAAGCCAGACATCGCCTCAAGCCCAGCCCCTGCCCTCGGAGCAGAGGAGGAACCAGGGCGTGATTCTGTGATGAGACGCATAAGTGGTACATGGTCTAAAGTCTAGAAAACTAATCTCAGCTGAAGTACCGTCAGGCCCTAGTTTTAATCAGCGTCTGACTGGACTCGGTTTGTTCTAATTAGCTGCGTGTTCAGTAAAACATCACCTAACAAGGCCTGCGTCCTGCTGTGGAAAGTTGGCAGCGTCCTCGGCACTGCTGTGATCCGTCAAACAGACACACCATGTGTATGTGTGTGTGTCTGTTCACGTGTGTGTGTGTTTGTGTGTTCCCATCTCAGGCAAGATCAAGTATTCAGAGCGTGTGTATGATGCGTGTATGGAGGCTTTTGACTGCCTGCCACTAGCTGCGCTCCTGAATCAGCAGTTTCTCTGCGTCCACGGAGGGCTCTCACCGGAAATTACCTGCCTCGACGACATCCGACGGGTAAGAGAGTGTGTGTGTGTGTGTGTGTGTTGGAGATGGCCATGAATCCAGGGCTTCTACCACTTTTTTCCGATAATTATTGATAAATAAGGTTAATAAAGCCATTTTTAAAGCATTATATTAAGTGTGTTGCTGAATAAATTTAAAAAGATACTCCGCACATCTAGAGGCGCATGGTTTAAAGCACTGGGATTGTGTTATTGATCTTTACTGAGTGCTATGCCCATATTAGGAGTTCCGGTTGTAAACTGATTATATCTTTGAGAAAAGTCGTCGTCTCTGTCATCACGTCCTGTCACCTGAAGGTCTGTTCGCTGATGTGATGGATCTGGGGAGTATTCGCTCTCCTCTGGTGCCTTGAGTTGTCCACTGTATCAGCAGCAGTGAGAACAGAGGCTCTGGGAGTTTACATCACACTTCTTGGAGGAAGCAAATGCTCACCCCAGGGGTCAGGGGTCATGGACAAATCCTGCTAAGACCTGGAATTCCTAATATGGGCATGACTCATGACTTCACTGTGTGTACTCTGCAGATAGACAGGTTTATGTCTCCTTGTGGGTGGGTGTGTAGTGCATGGGCTCTGCATCTAGACAGGTTTAAATCTGTGTGTGTGTGTGTGTGTGTGTGTGTGTGTGTGTGTGTGCACTCTGCAGTTAGACAGGTTTAAAGAGCCTCCAGCGTTCGGGCCCATGTGTGACCTGCTGTGGTCAGATCCTGGGGAGGATTACGGCAGTGAAAAAACACAGGAACATTTCTGTCACAACAGTGTGAGGGGCTGCTCTTACTTCTACAGGTAATACACCCACACACACACACACTCACACCAGAGCTTGGAGATACTCAGTTTTTCAAAGACAGACACATGTAGTAACTGTAATGTGGGAAGGACTTGCTCGAATATTCATTTTGTAAATCAGTATTCCTGTGGTGTTTTTTTTAATTATTATTAAAGTAGATATATTCTACGCCTTTTCCACAAGCCCACCAACCCCCACACTGTGAAACAAGATCCTTCAGTCAGTTCTCTGTGCACTGCTTAAGTCAGAAAACACAAGATAAAGAGTCGTTCTGATTCTGCTCCGCTTCTGACGTCAAGTGCAGAGACTTTAGAATGGCCCTGCCCCCTCGTCTGAGTCTGTCCAATCACAGCGCTGGACCCGTGATTATGTGAGAGCGCAAAGACGAGGTTAAACTCAGCAAAACAGACACAACGAGCGCGGAGAAATAAGAGCACTGAGTAAAAACGGAGAAGAAAGAGAACAGAGTGAAAACGGCTAAAAACCAGAGCTTCTGCTCCTCGCTCCTCACTGCTGTGCGCTCGGGGTCGGGGTGAACAGCGAGCGGCTCATTATCATTTAAAGGAACAGGTGCTGAAAGCGGGCGTTCTGAACAGGGGCTGTTTACACAGGGGGAGAACACTGCAACAGAACTATGTTCCTCTGTGGAGAAAAGAGGGGGAATGTGTCACGTTTAAGTAAATTTACTTAATGTAAACACACCTTCTTTGAAGGCAGCTACTGAGAACCATTCCTGTTAAAAGTCCTCTTCGAGAAGTTGGTAGACGCTGTGTGTAAATGAGTACAATGTCTTTTTTTCCTCAGTTATCCTGCTGTGTGTGACTTCTTAATGAACAATAACTTGTTGTCCATAATTCGAGCACACGAAGCCCAGGACGCAGGGTGAGTGCGGTATCTCTGCCGACAGGGTTCCTCTGTTTCTTAATAACTGTGTAATAAGCTCCTGAGTTAGAGACGTTTAACTGTTGTCTGTTTCTGTCCATGTGCAGGTATCGAATGTACAGGAAAAGCCAGACGACAGGGTTCCCCTCCTTAATCACAATCTTTTCAGCACCAAACTACTTAGATGTTTATAACAATAAAGGTGAGTCTCTGGATGAATGTTGAGAAGGTCGTGGAGTATTGATCTGTTGGGTCTGGAACATCAGACCTCCAAACTAACATGAGTTCTTCTCTCTCTCTCTCTCTCTCTCTCTCTCTCTCTCTCTCTACACTCTCTCTCTCTCTCTACAAACACTCACTCTCTCTCTCTCTCTCTACAAACACTCACTCTCTCTCTCTCTCTCTCTACAAACACTCACTCTCTACACTCTCTCTCTCTCCTTTCACACCCCTCTCTTCTCTCCTCTCTCACCCTTTCTCCTTTTCATTCTTTGCATTTGTCTTTCTCTCATTTCTCTTCTCTCTCTCTCTCTCTCTCTCCCTCCTTAGCTGCTGTCTTGAAATATGAGAACAACGTGATGAATATCCGTCAGTTTAACTGTTCTCCTCACCCGTACTGGCTTCCCAACTTCATGGACGTCTTCACGTGGTCTCTGCCTTTCGTTGGAGAAAAAGGTACCAAAAACATTCGGACACTTGTTCTCAGAGCTCTGAAAGTCTCTGAAGGTTTTACAGGTGCTCTGTTGCGTCGTGTCTGAATAACCAATCCTGCTTTGGCACACACAGTACATCTGTGTTTGACACTTAAACCTGTGTGTGTGTGTGTGTGTGTGTGTGTGTGTGTGTGTGTGTGTGCTTTCAGTGACAGAGATGCTGGTGAACGTGTTAAATATCTGCTCTGACGATGAGCTCATGTCAGAAGGAGACGACACCTGCGAAGGTAAAAACACACCTGATACACTCCACACTCCTCAGGCTTTTTTTTTTTTTTTTTACACACACACACACACACACACACACACACACACACACACACACACACACACACAGAGTCCAAACAGTCTCTCACAGTCTATGAAAGAAAAAAACAGAATAATCAGGCCACATCGAGTGGAGTTTTCCACCACAAGGCCTTTATTGGTCTCTAAAATGAAAGCCCTCAGGAAGCAAAACAAGAGTTTTTTTTTTCTTTTCTTTTCTTTCTTTTTTTCTGACTTATTTTTAAGAGCAGTGTTAAATTAGTGTGATTCCCCCCACTATTCACTGTGTGCTTTCATTGGAAAATACAGTATTAATATATTGAGTATTTAAGCTTTCTCTCTGCTGTAAACCAGTCGAGAGAGCGTTGTTTCTGTTTCAGTTGAGTTTTTATCCAGTGCCTGGACTCATTATTAATATAAGATATGATCATTTATTGATTCTGATCAAAACATAGTTATAGTCCAGTGCCACAAATATTGCCACTGTACTTTTCTGATATATCACTTGACATCTGGGTTTATTCATTACCTGCGTTACTAATACCGCAGGGAGCTAATATCAGCTGATAAACCGGGGGTAACTATATTATTCATGTCCTAGTTTTAATCATTGTCTGACTGGCCTCTTTATAATATCAGTGAATACTAACACTACTGTAGGTCAGTGGTTCTCAGGCGGTGGTGGTACGTGAAACAGCAAGAGGTGGTACTCTGCATGACCTCGAAACATTTACCTATTAATAACAATCTAAAGTTTTCATGTGTGAATTACATTGTTTTCAATTAATAGTTTTCATAATTATGCTTTAAACAAATTAATTTGTGTTAACTATATATATAACATGGGCTACACATGCACTACAGTTCATTACATCTGTAACGGAAAGGGGCGGGGCCACAAAGCCAGAACTGTTCACGTGAAGACAAATTATAAGAAAACGCTCAGCTGATGGAAAACAACGCAGCTGTTCTACGCATCATTAGAGTCCCAAAACATTGATTAATAATAGAGGCGCCACGCTTCCTTCACCTACTACTACAAGCGCCGAGAGCCACTGTGACCTGCTCCCAGCGCCGCGCTGTTTTCACCTGGAGCCTGTTAAAGCACATCACTGATATTACATTGACTTCTCATTTTTATTTCTTTGAAAACGCTTATTGCCCATAAATTTATATTTTCTCACATCGAGTGGAGTTTTCCACCACAAGGCCTTTATTGGTCTCTAAAATGAAAGCCCTCAGGAAGCAAAACAAGAGTTTTTTTTTTCTTTTCTTTTCTTTCTTTTTTTCTGACTTATTTTTAAGAGCAGTGTTAAATTAGTGTGATTCCCCCCACTATTCACTGTGTGCTTTCATTGGAAAATACAGTATTAATATATTGAGTATTTAAGCTTTCTCTCTGCTGTAAACCAGTCGAGAGAGCGTTGTTTCTGTGGAGAACAGAGCTCCTCTCTCGCTATCACTTCATCTGTTTAAAACAGGACTGGACTGTTAGAGGAAGTGTGTGAAGAGCTCGACTCGGGGCTTATTTCTGTGCCGTGGTCAAACAGGTTTCTCTGAAACCCTCCACACTGCAGTGTATTCCAACACTAAACTGGTCCTAAAGGTCTGTATGACCCTGTTCACTCTGGAGGATGGGATCATAAGAGACCATCACTAAAGTACAGCTGTGTACAGGGCTCAGTGAATCCCAGACACTTTTAATCTCCTCACTAGGGGTGGGCGATATGGCCCTAAAATAATATCATGATATTTCAGGGTGTTTTGGGGATAACGATATTTTGGGCGATGAAACAATACATTATTATTTTCAGAAAAAATCAATGTCACACTGATATTAATTAAAGTAATTATTTGTTTTAAATTTTGCTTTAAAAGTTATGATATTATCATGAATCATACAATGTACGATGCACATCACAACTCCTCACTCACACTTCCTTCCGTGGAGATCTGGGACACACCTGGCCACATCTGTAATGAGAATACTACAACACCTGATGTGTCCTCGACAGTAACATGGCACCGCCCCAAATCAGCTGCGTCACTGCCCCAGTCTCAGAGTCCGTCGCCCTGGGAAAGGCTCTAACGGCCCGAACTGGAACGTGAGCCAGGATTCACGGGACATTTCTGTCTGAAAATAAATGCAGTGAAGAGTGCCGTGTGCTTTCTGTAAGCACTGAGTAAGTGCTCAGTAGGTACTGAGTAATTGAATCCCAGATACTGAATAATGTGTTGTAGGTACTGAATAATTGAATCCCAGATACTGAATAATGTGTAGTAGGTACTGAGTAATTGAATCCCAGATACTGAATAATGTGTTGTAGGTACTGAGTAATTGAATCCCAGATACTGAATAATGTGTAGTAGGTACTGATTAATTGAATTCCAGATACTGAATAATGTGTTGTAGGTACTGAGTAATTGAATCCCAGATACTGAAAAATGTGTAGTAGGTACTGAATAATTGAATCCCAGATACTGAATAATGTGTTGTAGGTACTGATTAATTGAATCTCAGATTGTGAATAATGTGTAGTAGGTACTGAATAATTGAATACCAGATACTGAATAAGGTGTAGTAGGTACTGATTAATTGAATCCCAGATACTGAATAAGGTGTAGTAGGTACTGAATAATTGAATCCCAGATACTGAATAAGGTGTAGTAGGTACTGATTAATTGAATCCCAGATACTGAATAAGATGTAGTAGGTACTGATTAATTGAATCCCAGATACTGAATAATGTGTAGTAGGTACTGGTTAATTGAATACCAGATACTGAATAATGTGTAGTAGGTACTGGTTAATTGAATCCCAGATACTGAATAATGTGTAGTAGGTACTGGTTAATTGAATCCCAGATACTGAATAAGGTGTAGTAGGTACTGAATAATTGAATACCAGATACTGAATAAGGTGTAGTAGGTACTGAAAAATTTGAATACCAGATACTGAATAAGGTGTAGTAGGTACTGAATAATTGAATCCCAGATACTGAATAATGTGTAGTAGGTACTGATTAATTGAATCCCAGATACTGAATAAGGTGTAGTAGGTACTGAAAAATTGAATACCAGATACTGAATAAGGTGTAGTAGGTACTGAATAATTGAATCCCAGATACTGAATAATGTGTAGTAGGTACTGAATAATTGAATCCCAGATACTGTATAATGTGTAGTAGGTACTGAATAATTGAATACCAGATACTGAATAAGGTGTAGTAGGTAATGAATAATTGAATACCAGATACGGAATAAGGTGTAGTAGGTACTGAATAATTGAATACCAGATACTGAATAAGGTGTAGTAGGTACTGAATAATTGAATACCAGATACGGAATAAGGTGTAGTAGGTACTGAATAATTGAATCCCAGATACTGAATAAGGTGTAGTAGGTAATGAATAATTGAATACCAGATACTGAATAAGGTGTAGTAGGTACTGAATAATTGAATACCAGATACGGAATAAGGTGTAGTAGGTACTGAATAATTGAATACCAGATACTGAATAAGGTGTAGTAGGTACTGAATAATTGAATACCAGATACGGAATAAGGTGTAGTAGGTACTGAATAATTGAATCCCAGATACTGAATAAGGTGTAGTAGGTACTGAATAATTGAATCCCAGATACTGAATAATTCATATCATACACTGAATAATTAATTGCAGGTAATTAATTATACATAAACAATTATGTATAATTAATTCATAGTAAGTACTGAATAATTTATAGTTGCTAATGGGTCGTTCATATCAAACTATGAATAATTAGGTAATAAGTAGGTACTGAATAATTCATAAATTCTAAATAATTCATAATGGACATTGTATAATTCATAGAGATTTTTTTATATGATTCCTACTCGATACTGAACAATCCATATTTAATACTGACTTTTAATAGATAGTGAATTATTTATTTACTCCAGTATCATTAGGATAAGTTCTGAATTATAAATGTCAGTAGTTGTCCTCGTGTATTGTCCAGTCTGAATACCATTAGATCCTCACAGCTATGTTTGAAAGTCCAGTGTGAAGGTTTGAGTAGTGGCTGTTACTGCGGGGACCCACTCGTGATGAATGTCCTCGCTGTGTGCGTAGGTGGCCGTGTGTTGTACCTGGTACATTCTGTCCTTAATTCAGTCATCGTGAAGTGTGTATATAATGAAATCATCCTGAGCCCCCTCCTCCCGGAGCGCGAGGAATGGTGGCGCAGGAATACCATGGCCCACTTTACTGCGCCTGATGCCCGTTTGATTTGTCCTTCTTTTTCAGTGGTGCGTAATTATATCTTGGCCTGACACATTTCCTCTGTGTGTCTCTGGGCCCGGAGAGTGTTGGAAATGGGGGTTATTGATCCCTCCAGGGAGTGACAGATCTAACGTTAGGTTTGATCTCTCCGTCTCTCTGCCTTACTGCCCCTTTACGGGCCGCTAACAATCGTGGCAAACCAACGTCTTTGTTTGAATGGAGAGAGACGGCAGCCTTGTGTCTAACGAGAAGCAGCTATGGTTTTATCAGTGAAGGACAGATTGGATGGTGTCTCTTCATGGAGCCCGTAAGAGCCCATGGTGACATGTCTCACGCACCCTTTCTAAGGTGTGGAGAGTTCCCTACGCAGCTTTATCCTTCCGTTTTAAATCATGACGCCCCTAACTGACGTTTACCAGATGACCTCATTTACAGAATGCTCTTTTTAAAAAGTGTGTTTTTCTTTCTGAAGGGTGTGTTCCAACATTTTAACAAAGCGAATGCTTTAGTGAACGGTGCTGTGTCCACACACCCCCCCCCCCCCCCAAGGGAAAAATGGTTATAGTGATGTTTATATTGGGAATTTTACCCTAAAATTGTTATTCTGTGTTCTTTATTATTTTTCTCATAAGTTGGCTTTATAGTGAACTGAGTCTGGGCTCTAATGGGTTAATCCCTCTTCAGCAGAGGCTAGTGCTCAAATATATGACTCTTCTAAAGATATACACCGTCAGTCATAACATCAAAGGCATATCTTCATTGCTGCGCTTCGTAGATCTACGATTAGAGACTAGTCCCTCTGTTACTCCGTGTGCTCGTTTTACCCCGTTCTACCTTCACTCAGGACTCTACAGAGCAGGTGTGATTCGGGTGGTGGGTGATGCGCCTCGCTGCTGTGACTCTAAAGGGGTTTTCATCCAAAACATTTGCAAATGCAGTAAAGAAATATCAGTAAAAATATACGACATGAATCGTTTTCCCATCCACTGCATATTCCCCATAAACTCCAGGTGACGTAGGCGCTCCGTGATCGGGCCGGCAGCAAAAGGAGGGAGAGATCTGAGTGGGGTTTGCTACGAAAAGAACTGTTTTACAGCGGTTTATATCAAAAATACACTTTGTATCAACAAGCCTGGTTTAATTATCTGTGTCGTTTCTTTGGTGTAATGCTGGTTCTTAGTGTTTTTCGATATGTGGTTGTTTTTGTGAATTTGGGCCGTGTCCGTGCTGGTTTTTCTGTTCGCGTCGTCTATAATTCACAAAAACGTGGTGGATGGACCGACCCCAACCACCCCATCGTCAGCTGAGAATAATCTGTTCAACAGAGAAGCAACTTACAGCCGTAGAGCCAGCTCCACCAGGAACCATCATGTCGACCCCTTCCAGCATTCGTCCCACCCGCTTTCCTTTTGAACAACAAAAAATGATTAAATGAGACTTTACAGCTGCTTTTACAGAGAAACAGAGGACCACAGCAGCCCAGAGAAGGCTTTACTGCCAGAGGTGAGGAGCCTTTGGTATTTTAGCTTTGAAAAAAATAACTGGTTGTATGTTTTGCCTTTCTCTCTTTGTGTGTGTGTGTGTGTGTGTGTGTGTGTGTGTGTGTGTGTGTGCGTAAGGTGGTGCTCCAGCAGTCCGTAAGGAAGTGATCAGAAATAAGATCCGTGCCATTGGGAAGATGGCCCGAGTTTTCTCTGTACTGAGGTAAACCCACTCTCACACACACACACTCTCTCTGTTCTCTCTCTCTGCTCTGTTTCTCTCTCTCTCTTTTAGTTCTCTCTCTCTCTCTTCATACACTTGAATATTACTCTGATACTGAATGATACAAAGATGGCCCGAGTTTTCTCTGTACAGAGGTAAACCCACTCACACATGCTCTTTTCCTCTGTGTTCTCTCTCTCTCTCTCTCTCTCTCTCTCTCTCTCTCTCTCCACACACTTGAATATTACTCTGAATGATATAAAGTAGTTACTGAACCTGTGTGAGTTGGACTACATGAGCATTAGTGTTTCTTACGCTGTGTGTTTCCCCTCAGGGAGGAGAATGAGAGTGTGTTGCAGTTGAAGGGTTTGACTCCCACAGGAACGCTGCCACTAGGAGTTCTCTCTGGAGGCAGACAAACACTGCAGAGCGGTAAGAACACACACACACAATACAGCATACACACACACACACATGCACCTACAGCATACACAAACACACACATGCACCTACAGCATACACACACACACAATACAGCATACGCACACAGACAAACACACAAAATACAGCATATACACATGTGCCTACAGCATACACACACACAAAATACAGCACACACACACACACACACTATTATTACTGTCCTGACTCTGACACAGTCCTGTGCTTTGCGTGCTGAGCCCACCCCCTGCGCCCTTTGCTCTGCACTTCATAGCACACTGCTCTCCTTTTTCCTCTCACTTTAGTCTCTCTTTCATTTTCTCTCTCTCTCTCTCTCTGTGTGTGTGTGTGTGTGCGTGTGCGTGCGTTCACACACAACATTTCTACATAAAATCTCTCACTTCTCTCACTTTCTGTCATTTTCACTCAGTCTTCTGTCTTTTATCTTCGCTTTAATCTCCTTTACTGACTCTCTCCTGTCTTCAGCGATCAAGTGTTTTTCTGTTTTAATCACACCCAACCCCCCCTCTCTCTCACACACACACACACACACACACTGAGAGACAGAGAGAGAACCCTGTTGAGAATTTGGCCCATAATTTTAACATGATGCATCTAATAGACAACAGTTCCTCGGAGCGCTGGTGGCGTTCAGTTGCGGCAGGAAGCTAAAATGTTATTAACTGCGCTCGTTTTTCGGCCCGAAAGCAATCCTCAGGTGTGTTTTGCTCTTATTCCTCAGAGCAGCTCCTGTTCAGATCTGATACTACACCGAGCGCACACAGGTTTCATCTCTGACTCTCTCTGATCAAACCCTCAGCGTGGACCCGAGTTCAACATCACCATTAACAGCCATAACAATAAGAACAGACCGATAGAAACACACACTGCACCGACACTGATCCCTGACCCTTTCCTAATCAATTAAAACTGAATTTGGCGTTTTGTGACATCAGAGATTTACCCCCACTGCCCTCCGTCTGTGTGATGCTCGCTTTAATGTGACCCACTTTAGTGAGATACTGTTAGCACACCACTTCTTCCTGTCTTCAGGCACATGGACACACATCAGCAGCTCACACACACTCACACTTCAACAACTAGTGTTAACACTCTACACTCACTCAGCTCTCACTGCTGTCCTGCAGCCTGCGCCCTCAGCTCTCACTACCGCTGTAGTGCTGTCTCCCTGCTGCTGTCTCTCTGCTGCGCTACTGATTTAACCATCACTTCTTTAATACTCTTACAACAATGACTCCAATACTGAACTAATGTTTCAGTCTAATGTGGTCTGCTTTGTTTTTGCTGAAAAGAAACTCGTGCCTTTGAAACTTTAACGTTTATCTGTTTGAAGCTTTGATCTGTTTTGTGTTTTTTTACGTATCTCACCTTTTAAAGCGTAGATGAGTGTCTTAGTGCCATGAATTACATTTAATATCGATAAAGGAATGACTTATGTCTTAAAATGTATAAAGAAACACCACCATTTTCTTAAAGCACAGTGGCGTTTATCTGGATGAGTTCAGAGAGGTTTGTAGCAGCACGGAAACACTCAATAAATATCAACATATCTTGTGTGTTGTGTTTTATCCCACACTGTATTCGCCGCTCAGAAATCCTCAGTGGGCTGCTGCTGTGGACAGTTTCTGTGGAAATAGAGAGAACGCACCTCTTTAATACGTTTTAATTCAGTTTATTTACTGATTTCGAATAAAGACGGTTTAGAAAAAGCTTTGATCAAGTTTTAAATTCACTTTTCACTAAAGTGAATCCTCAGCAGCAGCAGAAAACGTTGTAAGGGACCTCACGCTCTTCTTGCCCCCCTTCAGCTGTTTTCTCTTTACGACCACAGACCGTTATCAGCGTAGTTTCTGTTTCACACGGGGAGTTCTTAGTAGATTTTATTCTGCTGATGACCACTTACAGAGGAAACGCACTGCTACAGATTTAGCTGCTGTTGCCATGGGGATGGAGGTATTTCTCATTTGAGTTCCAAGTTAAAACCAACGCCCTGTGATGTTCTCTCACACACACACACACACACACACACACTGTGAAGGCTTGTGGTTAAACGTTAATATTTAAGGATTCACACATTGAAAGGTTGAGTGTGACTCGGAGTAAAATGACTCTTTAAAGCAGGTAAAGAACAGGCCCCTGATGTACGTTAACAACGGGGCTGTGGTTTACGTTGATCTCAGTCGGAGCTGCGCTAGCGATGGCCATTTCAGTCTGATTTGATTGTCATGTTTTTTCACAGCGTTAAAGCACCTCTAGGTAAGATTTGATATTTTAGCTCCTGGGCTCCCCCTAGAGTTTCAGAATGTAATTCACTTTTACAGCAGTGTCCTGAGATTCAGGGGACGGATTCCTCTCTTTCTCTCCAGACTTTACATAGTGCAGTTTCTGCAGCAACGACAGCTCAGTGAAGCATTACAATTTAAATTAATTGAGCGTACAAGCCTTTTGTAGCGTATAATTGTAATTTAAAATTCAAACCCACTCCTGAACTTGTCATTCTGTGGTAACTGTTGGGGGTGGTATTAAAAATGACAAAGAAAATTATAAATTAAGTATTAATGCGGTCCGTTCCCGACTCTAACACTGCCTCCATCTGTAACTGGTCTAAACCCACACTCACACGGGCTTTAGGACACAGTACTGTCCCCAAGAACAGAACAAACCCATCACAGTCTTCTGCAGCTTTTTCCTGATGGAGCTCAGAACCA
Source organism: Hoplias malabaricus (assembly GCF_029633855.1). NCBI lineage: Eukaryota > Metazoa > Chordata > Actinopteri > Characiformes > Erythrinidae > Hoplias > Hoplias malabaricus. The sequence goes on from NC_089817.1 coordinate 2,165,783, forward strand.
ACGCAGCACCCAATAAACTCTTCACTTCATTTTTAGGTTCTTTTCAGTTGAATAAAATGACAGTTGTCTAATTTAATACGACACACAGTCACACCATTAAAAGACAAAAGTGTAGCAGAGAACGTCAGAATTTTAGATTACAGTTATACATTACACAATTACACCTAATAAAATAATACCTAGTGTTGTTTTATTGCTTGAAAGTTCCAGATAATCAATCCCGCCTCATTAATGCTACATGCTACAAGCTAAGCCTAGTGCTAGCGCTCTGAATGTGAGTCTGATATTAACCCTCAGGGCTGTTAGACACCAGCAGCAGCTCCTCAAACTGGAGCCTTGCACCCAACAGACGTCTTGCGGCGGGAGTCTACGGAGGATTTTGAGGAGGTTTACAGTCGCAGCAGCATTAGCTTGTTAGCATGTAACATTTGTATTTAGCATCCAGTCCCAATTGCGTTTTTCTAACCATCAGACCACCGCTGCCCCCTGTGGACACATGACGTCAGTTCAGAACGCGAGAGGCTGAAACGCTAACCTAAGTTTCAAGGCATGAGTTTCTGAAAACACAGCAGAGCGGCTGAACTAACCTTGCTCTGTGCGTGTGTGCGTGCGTGCGTGCGTGCGCGTGTGTGTGCGTGCACGTGTGTGTGAGTGTGCGTGCGTGCGTGTATGTGTGTGTGAGGGGGTGGAGCCTATGCTGGGTAAAGCTTGTTATTGATGATTGATTGATTTGCATTGATAACTTGACTCACTCTCTCTCCGTTTGTGTTGGGCATGGCACTCTGCTACTCACGCTTACACAGCCACCGTAGAAGCAGCCGAGGCCAGAGGTACGCATCACTTCTTTGGAACGTGTCTAGAACGTCCGTCTGTCTGTCCAACTGTCTGTCTCTGTGTCTTTGCAGTGTGTCTCGTCTGTCACTGTAGTTCACCTGTAGTGTGCTTTCTGTGCTTTTTAAAGCCACTGTTGATTGATTGATTGATTTATTTATTGATTTGGGAAAACCATGCCCTCCATTTTTTGGGGATTTGGACTTGGCGCATCCATGACTCGCAGGAAACAAACTTGATTCACAGCTACCCTTTCATTATTTTTTTAACAAATTAAATACGTTGGGGGAGAAACGGAAGCAGAATTGTTTTATTAAGTTTGTTCTCTTTTTAAAAACAGGTAAAACAAAGTGCTCAGACCGAAGCGTAACAGAAACATCTATTGTCTTGACTCCACTGACCACGCAGGAGCACTCTGTAGTTCTACAAATATTCTGTAGTTCAGTGTTGCTCTGCATACTTTGTTACCCCCCATTTCCCCCTGTTCCTCAGCGCTCAGGACCCCCACAGAGCAGGTGTGATGTGGTGGTGGATCATTCTCAGCGCTGCAGTGACACTGACGTGGTGGTGGTGTGTTAGTGTGTGTTGTGCTGGTGTAGAGTGGATCAGACACAGCAGTGCTGCTGGAGTTTTTAAACCCTGTGTCCACTCTCTGTCCACTCTGTGAGACACTCCTCCCTCGTTGGTCCACCTTGTAGATGTAGAGTCAGAGACAGTAGCTCATCTGTCGCTGCACAGTGTGTGTCGCTCGTCCTCTAGTCCTTCATCAGTGACACAGGACGCTGTCGGCTGGATGTTTTTGGTCGGTGGACTGTTCTCAGTCCAGACACTGAGGGGTTTAAAAACTCCAGCAGCACTGCTGTGTCTGATCCACTCTACACCAGCACAACACACACTAACACACCACCACCACGTCAGTGTCACTGCAAAGTGAGACGAGGCAAACAAAGGATGTAGAGCAACAGTCTATAATTGTAGAAGTACACAGTGCTCCTGTGGTCATTGGAGCTGACGGTGAGTAGACAGTGAGTGTAGAAACGGGGTGGTTTTAATGTTATGGCTTATAGCTGTGTAGGTGTGTGTGTGTATTTAAAATATCAAATATATGTATTAATTGATTGTGTAGCAGCTCGTTCTCTCAGAAAGCCGGGGGGTGGGGGGGTTGGTGTCAGTTCTGATGCTGCGCTGATCATCAGGAGTTCCTCGGGTCTAAGGGGCGCGCTGGTGTTTTTAGTTTTTGGTGGCGGTTGGTTTTCTGAGCGCCGAGGGCTTCGCAGTGTGTCGACCACAGTGTGAGAGGAGTCTGTTTTTATCTTTTATCATTTCCTGTTCGACAAAAAAACGAAGTTTAAAAGGGAAACGCGAGCGCTGTGGCTCTGACAGAAATGCGAGCGTTAATTCCGTCTGTGTTTATAAAAACACTGCACGGTTTCACCAGGGTTTAGTCTCTGGATGTTATTGTTGTTGTGTTTCTTCTGACTGAACTAAGCAACCCTCTTGAGCTACTTATTTGATTCATTAGCTATGCGTCCCCTTGCCCAGTGTGTCCTGCAGTGTGTTGTGGAGTCGGTGGAAACAGATGCAGTGAGAGCAGGGGCTGCTAGCTGTGTGTTACATGTGTAAAGTGCTTTAATGAACATTTGTGCTGAACATGTACAGGATTTGGCTTTGATGTTGTCCAGTGTTTGGCTCAGTGTGTGTCCCGTGTTTGGCTTTGTGTGTGTCCAGTGTTGCTCTTTATTGGTGTAAAGACGTATTTGATGAGTGTTTCTGATTAGTGAAAAGTGGCTTTGTGCTGCACCAGTGGCTTCTAATGAGTGTTGTGTTTTCTCTCTTGTTAATCACGCTAACACGGCCAACCCTAATCAAGTAAGTAACATGTTTCCATAACCCTTATTCTCTCATCTTACTTTGTTGTTGATCAGCTAAAATGATGTGAATGTATCTCCCAGCCTCAGCGTAGTCGCTGTAAAACCGTCACAAACACAGACGAAGATGAATATCATTAAAGTATCTCCCCTCAGCAGTGACCTTTGTAAAGGCCCAGGCCGCGCGGTCCCTGCTGTTTTTAATGTAGATTTTTAGGCTTGTTTTAGATGTGGATTTGTTGTGTAATGATCAGACCGTATTCATGTGTCATAACAGTATCACTAACCTTCGTAAAGGCCACGGCAGGTTATGAATCTTAACGTTTCCCCCTCTTTTTCACTCCTCTTCAGCGATTCAAGGCTTCAAACCTCAGCACAAGATCCAGAGTTTCGAGGAGGCGCGAGGTCTGGACCGGATAAACGAGAGGATGCCTCCTCGGAAGGATGGGAAACAGCCGGAGATGCAGAACTCCATCAACGCGGCCAACTCTCCCGACAAGAACGGCACCAACGCTCAGGCGTAATCCCAAAACCTCCTCCTCCACTCCCTCCATCCTTCTCTCTCTCTCTCTCCTCCCCCTCTCCTCTCCTCTCTCCGTCCGCTCCCCGTCCTGTTCTTTAGCAGCGCTGCCCCCTCCACGACAGCTCTCCTGGGACCGTTTTTAGGAGAGAAAAGAGTGTAGTCAAAAAAAATACAAATAAAAATCATGGTTTTTATTTATTTATTGATAAATATATAATCTGTCTGTGTGAGAATTTACATAAATCAATGAAAACACACAAGCATTCGAAGATATATATAATACATTTTTATATTTAGTAAACACACAGATCAGCCATAACATTAAAACCACCTCCGTGTTCCTGCGCTCACTGTCCACTCTCTCGGCTCCACTGACCTCACGCGGGTCACGCTGCGGTTCTCCAGTGTAGACACAGGGAAGTTGGTTTTAATGTTATGGCTGATCGGTGTGTGCCATTGGATTGTCTTCATCAGTTTCAGTCGAGGAGAGAGCGTCCATTTTGTACATTTTTAGTTCAATACTGATTTATCTTTTTTTTATTAGTTCAGCAGCATTTTCTCTACATTCGTGTGTGTGCGCATGCGCGTGTGTGTGTGTGCGTGCGCGCGCGTGTGCTTGGCAATGGCCTCAAACTTAAAATAACTTTAAAAATACAGTGCGTAAGTTTGTGAGTCCCTGAGATGAATGTGTAAAATCTCAGACGGGACGACAACAACAACAAAAAAAACTAAACATAAAAATAACAAAAAAATCAAAAACAATAGAGAAATAACAAAGCTTTCATTGTTGAAACACTTACAGATGGCGCTTTTCCGAAGCCGAGCCGAGGGGAGTGTTACTGATTCAAGTGTTCACTTTTCTGTGTTTAATGTATATTTTAAGGTGTTCCTGCACTTGAATGTTTGGGTTAAGGTTGGGGTTTTCTCCTGTTTCTTTTGCTTTATTTTGCTGTTGTTGTTTTGTATTCTGTTCGGTTTAGCGATGGACAAAAGAGACACAGTCCCAGATTCTTCAGACACTTATAAAATGCTTATTAAAGTGGTTATGTCTTTGTTTTTTCTTTATTTTCTAAAGTTCTGATGCTGAGTGTGTGACCCGTGTGTTAGACTCAGAGCGAATGAAGAGTTAATAACCCCCCCACCCGTTTTTTTGCTTGTTTCCGGTTTGTTTTGATAGTTTCCGGACGTCGGAGCTGTAGTTAAAGTCGTATAAATATTTCAAAAGGGACCGTTTGCAGTGATTTGGAGAACAAGGTCTTGACTCTGAGTCGCTCTCTGTGCTGTTCACTAAACTCTAGCGACATGCCTTACATTCATTCACAGTCTCCTCCTCCTCCTCCTCCCCGCCTTCATCCTGCTTTTCTCCAATGCTTTACTTTTATTTTTAAACCCGGCTTTGCTTCTGTTTTGTCACTTTTCTTTAAATCTTAAAATTACTTCCAAAATCCTGTCCCCAGACCAAGGAGGAAGTCACCTTCACTGAGTGTTTTTTAGTAAAATGTGTATTTTCTCAAAGCTGAGTGTGACCTCAGAACAGTCTCCGAACGTCGAGACGCATCCGAAACCAAATTAACGTCTCGCGGGATTTGACCTGCAGCGTGTAACGAACGACAGACTCAATCTCGGCTCGTTTTTTCTTGAAAAAGTAACGTACTGTTTGACGCCGCGTGTCGAGTCTCGAACTGAACTGTGAAGGTCTTTGTTGGTTTTGGTTCGGGTTTAGGTTTAACCCTGTATTTACCGTGAAACATCGTCTCCACTCTCTCTCGGAGAGAATGGGCCGATGTTCTGAGAAAACAGCCGCTGAGTCGGTATTTTCTAGAATAAAAGTCTGGTGTTAAATAGAGATTTCCTCCTCTGTTTTGTGGGAAGGGATTAACATCACTCCGTCTGTGTCTTTTTTTATTTTACAGAAGGGCACAGCGCCTGTTTTTGGGCCCTTTCTGTTTTCGGTTTCCAGTTTTAGTTGAAGTCGCGGCTCTGTTGGGTGTGTTTTGGGACTGAGTGTGGTGTAACGGTTAAAGGACGAAGGCCAAACCCCTCATTCTCACCAGCCGACGCCTTCTTCTCGTCCGCCACACACTCGTCTTTTTCCTCTCCCTCTTTCTTCATGTAAAAGGCAGGGAGAGGAATGTGTTTTTTTTTCTCGTTCTGTTGCTGTAAAACACATCCCTATGATTAATTTAGCTTTATCAGCTTTGAGCTCTAGATTTCTTTGCACTATTTCTTTCCAGTTCGTGATGCGCCTGTTCTCCCAGAGACGCGCTACTTGTTTTTTTTATTGTGGCACGAGACCTAACTGTGCTCTCAGCAGCTGAAAATCGGTCACAAAAACTGGAAGGTAACTTTATATTGTTTGCGAAACGAAAATCCCGTCCAAAGAACAGTGACCAGTGTTGTGAAGTGTTATTAGCATTTGTAGCTAGCCGAACAAGCTAGCTGCGTTAGCCACGACCGTGTGCCGAGACGAACGAAACGGCAGACAAACGCTGTTTTTGTTTTGTTTAAATCATGCTGTTGATTTCCGCCTGCATCCGGAAAATCTCAGATCAGTGATTCCACACTTAGTTTTTTATTTTATTTTATTTATTTATTATCTTTGCTGGTTTTTGCCTGTTCTCTTCAGAAAGGGGTCTGCAGCATCCAAAGGGTTTTTTTTTTTTTTGCTCTGTTTTCCTCCCCTCCACTATAATTGATGAAGGGGACGTATGCCGTGGTGTGAGTTCAGCTGAGGGGAGGGGGGGGGCTGGGTTCGGGTGCTAGTGAATAAATAAAGTTTTGGGAAAAATAGAACATGGTGGAAATGTAGGGACTTCTATGTTAAAGGGAGGAGGAGGAGGGCTTTCATTTCTGACTTCGGTTATGGATTCCAGACATATCTGTCAGAATGTACAGAAACAAATGATGTTTATTAAGATTTTTATTTCTCAGTAGCTGATATAAAACAAAGAAATGGATCTTTTTTTTTTTTGTGACGTCCTTGTCCTGAGAGACGGGGACGAGTCTTGATTTCAGTAGATGTATCACTCCATTTAGAGGGGGGACAAAGAGGAAAAAATGAGAAACTTAAAGAAATATATATATAAAAAACAAGTTGGGGAACTGACTCTGGGTCTGGTTTGGTTATTTGTGTTTGGCGTGATTTGATTTGCGCTCGACGGCCTTGGACGCGTCGCTTCTCCGTAAACCACTCTGAATCTTTTCAGCTCTTTCTTTCCGTTTCCTTTCGGAGTTCCCAAGGCCGAGCTTTGTGTTTGTTCCCCGGCTCAACGAAGGTCATTGTGATTCTCCAAAGCGGTGCTTTTTGAACGTTCAGAACATCACGAAGGTCATTCACTTCTACAGCGATGAACCAAGTCAGAGAAAAGCACATGCCGTACACAGCTTTAGAGAATGATCCAGTGTCGGAGCCAGAAACTACCACTTACTGGTTTTCCAGTCAAAATTTTTTTTTAAAAACAGTGCTTCATTTGTTTGTGTGGCAGTTAAAACAAGATAATCCACCTGCATTAGTCGGAGTGAAAAAGTGGCTGCGCGAGGCCTGGGGGAGTCTCACAGAAAACAACCTCTTCACCTTCCTCTCTCTGAGAGACGAGGGCGCCAAGCTCCACTCTCGCTTCAGACCTAAACAGCAGATGTCTCGGTCCATCTTTTCAGTGTGAGAAGGTCCGCTCACTGCCGTGGGTCTGAAAGGACGTGGAGAGAAAATGCAGCTCACACTGAGAAAAGGAAATGGACACAAAAGAAAACTAAGAAGCTGCTGTCTGAAGCGCTCCAGAGCACAGACCTCAAGTCGCAGAAAGTGCTAAACCAGCGTCTAGGGCTCGACTGTAGAGACGGGTTTGAGATGTTTTTGAGATGCGTGAGTCTCCTGAAGAGAACAGACGCTGAGATAAAAGCGAGAAGTGGACACAGTTGAGCACTGGAGGATTTGAAAAGTCATGGCACATTTATATGTTCTTGTTTCCAGTGAATGACTCAGTAAACACACTGCACTTAACCGCAGAAAAGGCCACGTTCACGTTCCCTGTAGAGCACGACTTCACTTCTTTTCACTTGGACAATCAACAAAAGCACAGTTTTTAACCAAATCAGGACATTTAAAGGTCGCTGTGATTCTCTGAAACTTTGAGCGCTCACCCTCCACGATATATTTATGTAGCACATGTCGTAATGCACTTATGAATATTCAGATATCATTAGGATGTTGATAAAATACCAAAGATTCTACAATAACAGCAGACATTTGTGAGAAAAACGTAAGCAAGCGTACAGTGAACACACTAGAATTTAAATATTAATATTTGACTCTGAAATATGGCCCACACCACAACGAAGGACACAAACAATAGCTCCCCCTTGTGGAGCAGTACGTAAATACGAGAGACTGTGTGTTGTGGTGCTGTTCCTAACTATGAGTGAGTATGTGATTGAGTGAGTTACAAGCTCAGTCTGAGGTGCTCTAAAAAGTGTTTGTTGTTTTTAACCCTCTCTGCACCGACTCGCCTGTCCCCCTCCGTGTCCTGACACGTTGGATAGAACGTCTGTCTTCAATAAATGTTCTCAGTCCCTCCGTTCTGGCTGTAGAAGAGGAACCATCATCGTACCGTATATTCACTCAAAATGTGACCAAAGACTCAACTGATGTTTGAGAGATTTTATTTAGATAATTCTCACAAAGTGGAAGTAAACAACTGTAAATAAACAACAACAGGTCATTTCTTCAGACTGTACACATCTACAAAACTATATTACAACACTGTACTGTACAAAACTACAGAGCCCTGCTGCTGACGTCCCGTTATAATAAAACTATAACATGGGAATGAGTTAATAACACATGGGAACAAAATAACACACAGAAACTACACACAAAGACACAGGACTGATATTTACGGCATGGGAAGTACATGCATCTTTATTAAATTACCTTAAATATCTCATTCCCACACGGGAATCTTGTTCCATCATTTGTTGGAACACGCCCTACTTTTATTATGAACATGTAAATGAGCTCATTCTCTATCAACACTTAAGAACAGAACAGTATTGAGTTTTTTTCTTGTATTTACACACATCTGTCCGAACACTAACACACCCGGGTCAACACACCGCAGTCAGAATTATTTACAAAATGTAACGTTTAAGAAAATCTATTCTCAAAATCCCCACATTGTGATAAATGTAGAGATAGAGGCGAGCAGCTAACGGTTATCAGGATCAGGTTAGTCATGATTAAATGATACACCCGAGCGTGTGGAGGACGTGTTCGGCCCTTAAAGAGCACTCCCACCCCCATGGTTCACAGCGGAGACAGCAGAACTAGCTCAGTACCAAATTAACCCCAAACTTAGTCCTCCAAGATAGCGTAGGATATTTGGCCCAAATGTGGCACACCTGCAGTTCTGCACATCTGGTCGTGAAGGACTGTGTTGACTCCGGGTGAGTCTGGCTGCCTCAGCTCAGTCAGAGATTCACCTTAAATTACACAACACATGCCACGTGTCAAGCCCAGCTCGGCTCATGTTAATCTCCAGTGCCGTGACTGAGCTGTAAGTGCCAAAGTGAGACAGATTTAGCCCAAGTCTGGGCTGTCTACATGGTTTAGAGCAGAACGCGTCCAGTTCACCAGGGTTTAGTGCAGGATTAGTCCCGTTTGGTTAGGTCTAGAGCAGGATTAGTTCCGTTTGGTTAGGTCTAGAGCAGGATTAGTCCCGTTTGGTTAGGTCTAGAGCAGGATTAGTTCCGTTTGGTTAGGTCTAGAGCAGGATTAGTCCCGTTTGGTTAGGTCTAGAGCAGGATTAGTTCCGTTTGGTTAGGTCTAGAGCAGGATTAGTTCCGTTTGGTTAGGTCTAGAGCAGGATTAGTCTTGTTTGGTTAGGTCTAAGGCAGGATTAGTCCCATTTGTTTGGGTCTAGAGCAGGATTAAACTTGTTTGGTTAGGTCTAGAGCAGGATTAGTCCCGTTTGGTTAGGTCTAGAGCAGGATTAGTCCCGTTTGGTTAGGTCTAGAGCAGGATTAGTTTCGTTTGGTTAGGTCTAGAGCAGGATTAGTCCCGTTTGGTTAGGTCTAGAGCAAGATTAGTCCCGTTTGGTTAGGTCTAGAGCAGGATTAGTTCCGTTTGGTTAGGTCTAGAGCAGGATTAGTTCCGTTTGGTTAGGTCTAGAGCAGGATTAGTCCCGTTTGGTTAGGTCTAGAGCAGGATTAGTTCCGTTTGGTTAGGTCTAGAGCAGGATTAGTTCCGTTTGGTTAGGTCTAGAGCAGGATTAGTTCCGTTTGGTTAGGTCTAGAGCAGGATTAGTCTTGCTTGGTTAGGTCTAGAGCAGGATTAGTCCCGTTTGTTTGGGTCTAGAGCAGGATTAAACTTGTTTGGTTAGGTCTAGCGCAGGATTAGTCCTGTTTTGCTGTATTTGTTAAGAAAGCATCACATTGTTGCTCTTTTAGCACAGACTGAGGCTTGAAATCTAACAGAAAAATCCTGTACTTCGTCCGATCAGGGCTCCGTTGTGTATTCAGTCTGAAGCCAGTGGAGTCATTCCTCGCTGAAAGAGTCAGAGCTGAAGTTGATTCAACTGAAACCACTGAGAGTCATCTTAGGAAATAACATAGACTTCCTGAGAATAAACACAACACACATTCTGAATAATCACTGATAATGAGGCAGCTTTAAAGAAGAATCTGTTCACAGTGGAGAAGGGTTTATTGTGTGTGTGTGTGGTGTTTATTTAATGAAAACATACCAGTGGGTTTGCGGCGTTCGTTTTGTCGTGTTTGGTCCGTCCTTCGGCTTCTGTTCGACTGAGAGAACAGTGAGGGCTTTTAGTTGAAGGAAGTTTGTTTTTATAAATGACTTAAGGTTTAATTTTGGGAGATACATGTTTTTTATGTAACATTATTAATCTATCACTGTATTAATGAGCAGAAACATCTGGAACACTTCTGTTTATCTCAAATTTTAAAGTAAGAGCTACAGCTGTGTTTGTTAAAGTCAGTCAAAGGGTTAGAGTTTAGTGTCTGTTTGTGAACTGGGAGCGGTCTGTTCACGTCTTTACGATGTGTGCCACAGTGTGTCGGAGAGTTCAGGGCCAGGGCCAGCGTTTGGTGGAGTTTGCTGTAACTGTTTTTACCTGTGACTTTGTTCTCGTTTTCTTTTCTTTATTCTCCAGACAACGGCGAGAATCACGACCAAAATCAGAGCACAGACCCCCACGGCTATAAACACCGCCATTATCGTATAGTCTTCTACAGAGAGAGAGAGAGTCAGAGTCAGAGAGAGAGAGTTACTAAGGATAAAATAAGAACAGAATTTTTCCAAATGAAACACTAGGTAATATTCTGTTAAAGGTGAGTGAGTTTAAAAAGGGACATATTCCTTTTCCACAGTTTACTACAGTTCTACAGAGTTCTACAGCGGAAACCTCACGTGTATACAGCCCTGTTCAGAACGCCCGCTTTCAGCACCTGTTCCTTTAAATGATAATGAGCCGCTCGCTGTTCACCCCGACCCCGAGCGCACAGCAGTGAGGAGCGAGGAGCAGAAGCTCTGGTTTTTAGCCGTTTTCACTCTGTTCTCTTTCTTCTCCGTTTTTACTCAGTGCTCTTATTTCTCCGCGCTCGTTGTGTCTGTTTTGCTGAGTTTAACCTCGTCTTTGTGCTCTCACATAATCACGGGTCCAGCGCTGTGATTGGACAGACTCAGACGAGGGGGAGGGGTCATATAATCTAAAGTCTAATAGGAAGCCAGGAGAGTAAATAACAGTGGCAAAGGGACATGGGACACAGTGAGCGTACTAAAAGCGTTTTAAAAAGTACAAACAGGACCCGTGACATGCAGCATATCTAAATCCATCTTTGAATTAGTCACATGTTAATGCTCTGATCCTCTGAAGATATGGGGGGTTAAAGTGAAGTTAAAGTGTGTGTGTGTGAGAGAGAGAGAAGAGGAGAATTTCAGTTTTCATGTGGCAGGGACCCAGCTTAAATAAATCAATTTATAGCCAAATAATTACAGCTAGGAATTGAAACACGAATCTCTCACCTCTGCTCATTCCCAGATCTGCACCTGCAACACACACACAACCCGTTTAAATTAGAAATTACCCATCATCCCCGAAGATAAACTCAGCCGCGTCAGCATCAGAAAGATAGAAACAACTACAGCTGATGATAACAACGTGTGAAGCTCGATTTCTGCCCAAAATACAACCCTCAATCTGTTTTATAACAAAAATATTAAATAAAGCTCTATCCACCACAACATTAAAACCACCTCCTTGTTTCTACACTCACTGTCCACACGGTCACACTGTAGACAGATGGTAGTGTGTGTTGAGCTGATATAAGTGAAGTAAACACTCCAGCAGCACTGCTGTGTCTGATCCACTCGCACCAGCACAACACACACTAACACACCACCCCCACACCCGCTCTCTGGGGGTCCGGACCATGGAGAACAAGGGGAAAGGGGGCTGTTGAAGTATGCAGAGCAACAGAGTAACCAGTGAGGGCAGTGGAGCTGAGAAAATGGACTGTGTTCCACAGACATGAGGAGGTGGCTGATGATTTATGATGCTGTGTTCAGTTGAGTTAGTGTACTTAATGTGTGTGTGTGTGTGTGTGTGTGTGTGTACTCACCAGTGTAGGTGATGTGCTGTGTGTAAGGCTGTGTACAGTCTGGTGGAACCCATCCAGAAACACACTGACATTGTCCCACATTGTTACAAACCTGCAACAAAACACATTCATAACAAATCTAGGCTGGTGTGTGTGTGTGGTGTGACTGTGTGTTTGCTGTGTGTGTGTGTGTGTAGTGTAACTTTTAAATCTTACCGAATGTGTTCTGCATCCTTTGGAGCAGTTGGGTTCTCCATAGGCCACTTCAAGCTCCACACACACACTGTTACTGCACACCTGGACACACACACACACACACACTGTTACTGCACACCTGGACACACACACACACACACACACACACACACACAGTCTATGAACTCATTCCACACTTCTACTGAACAGGAGTGTGTTCCCCTTCGCTGCAGTAACAGCCTACACTCGATGTTGGAACATTTGCTGTGAGGAACTTATGGCATTCAGCCACATGAACATCAGGTGTTGGGGATAAGTTCTGAATCACAAACACCACTCCAACTCACCCCAGAGGAACTCAACTCCACACTGAGGTTTTTCCATTTTTATTTTTATATTCTATTTAATTTCTCTTTCTGTTTCTGCTGTTTTCTTTATATTTTAGAGTCTACATTCAGTGAGAGTTAACTGTTAAACGTAGAGAGATCTGTGTTTGTCACAGAGAGGTTTCTGTGTGAAGAACCTCTTAAAGAAACTTCACTAAACCAACTTTGTAAAGGTTCTTTATCAGTTCTTTATCAAACTGGTTCTTTACGGAACCAAAGGTGGTTCTTCTGTAGCACTGCTCATAGCACTTTTCCACTAAAAAACCTGGTTCTTGAACTGGTTCCGTTCGGGTTTAAAGAACCTTGGTGTTTTCCAGGGAACCGGCCGCATTTACAGCAGTTCTAGTGGAAACCGAGGGTACGTCACAGTATACATCACCAACAGGGGGCGCTGCACAGCGGTGAGACACACCCACAGACGTCACGGTTTACGCTGGAAAACCTAATATTCTGTGGTTCCAGCTGCGCACAAACTTTGGGTTTTTGTTGGTGGAGGTTCAGACTCAGACTCGAGAATCAGAACGGAGCCCGTCCCACGTTCGGTGGAAAAGCGCTATTAAAGAACCCTTTATATTGTAGCACCTTTATATTTAAGACTGTGGGGAGAAGTTATACCCCTCCAGGCCTCGCATGGCACCAGGCACAGTGCCTTTAAGCTCATGTGCAGCTGCTCCTGATAGATCTACGCTATTGGCCAGTGCTTTTCAGTAGAAGTGATAAAAACGCTGTAGTGTCTGACCTGTCCGTCCCCACACTTCGTCCCGGGCTGGACCAGGCCGTAGTCTGGGCTGGACTCATTGTAGATTGTGGCTTTACAGGAACCGACCGTCACTCCGATCCCAAAGCGAGGATCCTTCATCCCGTTTGAGCAGAACAGCTGCCCACACATGACGTCCCTACACAGACAACCAGAGCTCATTGGGCAGCTGTGAGGATCTGATGGCATTCATCCACAGAAACATAATCATTGGTGAGGGTCAGGGGCTGCTGTTGGGGATTAGCTCTGGATCACATTCACCCCTCCAACTCACCCCAGAGGAACTCCATCGCTCCAGAGAATCTTAAAGCAACACGATGTAATATTTTTACCTTACAATTACAGCTTCAAAATCATTGTGCAGGGATAACAGGGCCTCTTTTATTACTCCGTGCTCAGCACTGCAGAAACTGCACTGGGTAACATTCAGAAGAGAGTAGGACACCACCCCCCACACACCCCCACCATCCCTGGGATTTCAGGACAGTGCTGTAAAAGTGAATTACACTCTGCGACTGTAGGGGGAGCACAGGAGATAAGCTACCAAAATCATACCTAGTGTTCCTTTAAAGGAACACTGTGCAATATTTTTAACCTTAAAATTACAGCTTCGAAATCATTGCGATGTTTCACTGGTCTGAAGCAGGGAGAACAAATCCACTATCACTGCAGCTCTGGTCTCAGCACTGCAGAAACTGCACTATGTAACTTTTGGAGGAGGGAAAGAAAAACACTTCACCTTCCTCCCCCTCCCAATTGATTGATTGACTCCCAATGCAGTGCTGTAAAAATGAATTATGCTAGGGGGAGCCCCGTGAGAAAAACACCCAAATCGTACTTATTGCTCTTTTAAAGCAGCTGAATTCTTGCATTAAAATGGTGTCTACCAGCTTTGGGACTTAGACAGGGGTTTTGTATTCTGTGCAGTGTTTTAAAACTTGGACGGAGGGGTTTGTATTCTGTGCGGTATTAAGACTGCATATAGTATTTGTATTTAGCGCAGTGTTTTAAGACTCGGATGGGGGTTTGTATTTAGCGCAGTGTTTCAAGACTCAAACGGGGGTTTGTATTTAGCGCAGTGTTTTAAGACTCGGACGGGGGTTTGTATTTAGCGTAGTGTTTTAAGACTCGGACGGGGGTTTGTATTCTGCGCAGTGTTTTAAGACTCGGACGGGGGTTTGTATTCTGCGCAGTGTTTTAAGACTCGGACGGGGGTTTGTATTTAGCGCAGTGTTTCAAGACTCGGGCGGGGGTTTGTATTTAGCGCAGTGTTTAAAGACTCGGACGGGGGTTTGTATTTAGCGCAGTGTTTCACGACTCGGACGGGGGTTTGTATTCAGCGCAGTGTTTTAAGACTCGGACGGGGGTTTGTATTCTGCGCAGTGTTTTAAGACTCGGGCGGGGGTTTGTATTTAGCGCAGTGTTTAAAGACTCGGACGGGGGTTTGTATTTAGCGCAGTGTTTCAAGACTCGGGCGGGGGTTTGTATTCAGCGCAGTGTTTTAAGACTCGGACGGGGGTTTGTATTCTGCGCAGTGTTTTAAGACTCGGACGGGGGTTTGTATTTAGCGCAGTGTTTCAAGACTCGGGCGGGGGTTTGTATTCAGCGCAGTGTTTTAAGACTCGGACGGGGGTTTGTATTTAGCGCAGTGTTTCAAGACTCGGACGGGGGTTTGTATTTAGCGCAGTGTTTCAAGACTCGGGCGGGGGTTTGTATTTAGCGCAGTGTTTAAAGACTCGGACGGGGGTTTGTATTTAGCGCAGTGTTTCACGACTCGGACGGGGGTTTGTATTTAGCGCAGTGTTTCAAGACTCGGATGGGGGTTTGTATTTAGCGCAGTGTTTCAAGACTCGGACGGGGGTTTGTATTCTGCGCAGTGTTTTAAGACTCGGACGGGGGTTTGTATTCAGCCAGTGTTTTAAGACTCGGACGGGGGTTTGTATTCTGCGCAGTGTTAAGACTCGGACGGGGGTTTGTATTCAGCGCAGTGTTTTAAGACTCGGACGGGGGTTTGTATTCAGCGCAGTGTTTTAAGACTCGGACGGTGGTTTGTATTGTGCGCAGTGTTTTAAGACTCGGACGGGGGTTTGTATTTAGCGCAGTGTTTTAAGACTCAGACGGGGGTTTGTATTCAGCGCAGTGTTTTAAGACTCGGACGGGGGTTTGTATTCAGCGCAGTGTTTTAAGACTCGGACGGGGGTTTGTATTCAGCGCAGTGTTTTAAGACTCGGACGGGGGTTTGTATTTAGCACAGTGTTTTAAGACTCGGACGGGGGTTTGTATTCTGTGCAGTGTTTTAAGACTCGGACGGGGGTTTGTATTCTGTGCAGTGTTTTAAGACTCGGACGGGGGTTTGTATTCTGTGCAGTGTTTTAAGACTCGGACGGGGGTTTGTATTTAGCGCAGTGTTTTAAGACTCGGACAGGGGTTTGTATTTAGCGCAGTGTTTTAAGACTCGGACGGGGGTTTGTATTTAGCGCAGTGTTTTAAGACTCGGACGGGGGTTTGTATTTAGCACAGTGTTTTAAGACTCGGACGGGGGTTTGTATTGTGCGCAGTGTTTTAAGACTCGGACGGGGGTTTGTATTTAGCGCAGTGTTTTAAGACTCAGACGGGGGTTTGTATTCAGCGCAGTGTTTTAAGACTCGGACGGGGGTTTGTATTCAGCGCAGTGTTTTAAGACTCGGACGGGGGTTGGTATTGTGCGCAGTGTTTTAAGATTGAACTGTGATACTGATTAGTTCAGCTCAGGGAGGTGAGGGGGTGCAGCTGCGTCTGGAGGATGGTCCTGTCTCTTTTCCCAGAGGAACAGTGCTGTCTCTGAGGACGAGTTAAGGACAGGGCACTGTTTCTCCGCACTGTGAATCAGTGTAAAACACTGTTTCAGAAAAGACAGATCGGTGATGACCTACTTCTGTTTACACCCGATGTAGTCCTGAGGGTGCGGGTGGGTGCAGTAGGCATAGTGTGTCCCTTTAGTGTTCAGATCGTAGCAGGACTCTGGAGCCACTTCAGCAGCTGAAAATCACCAGAAACAAAAGTGGTCAGCTCACAGAACTTACACACAGCTTTATTGTGTGTGTGTGTGTGTGTGGCAGTGAGGGGTTTAGTGTGCGTTTCTGGAGTGTGTGATTTATTTTTATTTATTTATTTTTTTGTTGATTGTAGGTGTATATCTGGTTGTGTGTGGGTTGTTGGGGGGTGCTTTGGTTTGAGAGCTGAGTTGTGAGTGTAGAATGTGTGGCTGGCGGTGTTTGTGAATGTGTGTGTAGGTTTCTCTGTGTGTGTGTGTGTGTGTGTGATCTCTCAGAGCAGAGTGTCCTTGCTGAGAAGCTGGATGTGAATGTCTCTTTATTTAAAAGGCATTAATAATACAAGTCTCTGTGTATTTCCTCCCACACGCCTCAGTCTGCTCTGAGAAGCATCCCGTCACTCAGTGAATACAGAGGAGCCTCACGCCTCGTTCAGACCTCTCTCCTCTGCTGTGGTTCAGAGCTGACTATTATTTTGATTTTAATTATTATAATAAATATTTTATTATTACAGAAAAAATAAGAGTATAATAATTACAACTAAGTAAAATTGGAATAATATGCAGAAATAAATAAAAAATGAGTAAAACAAAGTAGAATGAGACACAGCAAGCAAAGAAACTTTTAATATGAAAATATATAAAAACAAATCTGTGTTAATCTTAATCTGTTGTGATGGGTCAAACCTTCCCTAAATGTACCCACGCAGACAGAGAGAGAGCAAACCACACTCCTCACAGACAGTCACCTGGAGGAAACCCACGCAGACACAAGGAGAACACACCACACTCCTCACAGACAGTCACCCGGAGGAAACCCACGCAGACACAGAGAGAACACACCACACTCCTCACAGACAGTCACCCGGAGGAAACCCACGCAGACACAGGGAGAACACACCACACTCCTCACAGACAGTCACCCGGAGCGGGACTTGAACCCACAACCTACAGGACCCTGGAGCTGTGACAGAGACACTACCTGCTGCTCCACTGTGATGTCCCCCTGAGGGCAGACGTTGTTTATGTAGATGCAGTTTTATTGTGGTGAGGTTTTGCTGTGTGTGCGCGTGTGTTCCTGAGTCTCTCTAAAGGCTGTCAGTGGTTTTGTGATTATATTGACATTGATCAGCCGTCTGACAGCTGAAGTGAGTAACACTGATCATCTGGTCACAGTGCCCCCTGCTGAGGTGGAGGGTGTATATCAGGCAGTGAGTTGATGCAGTGGAGATGAAGTGTGTCCTTACTGTCTCCCCACATGTCGATGCACTGGTCGAGTCTGAGGGGGCATTCTCCTCCGTAGCAGTATCCGCTGCTGTTTCTGCAGGGAACGCCGTTCTCTCTGTACGTATCGACCGGACACTGGGGGCTGGTTCCGCTGCAGTACTCTGGCAGATCACACTCGCTTGTAACCTCCCTGCACAGGATGGCCCTGGCCAGTATCTGGACATAACAACAGAAAACACACAGAGAAAGGTTGGGGTTCATCAACCTTCAGTGTTCAAACCTCAAGCCTGATATCTGACTTGTTTTGGCCTGTTCCTTTAAATGATAATGAGCCACTCGCTGTTCACCCCGACCCCGAGCGCACAGCAGTGAGGAGCAGGGAGCAGAAGCTCTGGTTTTTAGCCGTTTTCACTCTGTTCTCTTTCTTCTCCGTTTTTACTCAGTGCTCTTATTTCTCCGCGCTCGTTGTGTCTGTGTTTAACCTCGTCTTTGTGCTCTCACATAAACACGGGTCTAGCGCTGTGATTGGACAGACTCAGACGAGGGGGCGGGGCAATTCTAAAGTCTCTGCACTTGACACCAGAGCAGAATCAGAACTGTTAATGTGAACATGGGAGTTTAAACATCTCGAGGCATGGAAATCTCCACCACTTCCTCTCAAACAGCCAACAGACAGCTGAACGCAGCGGAGGAGATCTCTAACTGCCGAGATCTGTCCGGACGGCGGAGGCATCACCGGGGACCGGACCGATGAGCTCCCAATGACAGGAAGGATTTTCAGACCTCTGCACCACTCAGGACCCTCCCGTGAACACTTTCTGTGAGCAGCGTTTACAGTACGACCTCTGGTTACATTAACATCTGCTGTTCACTGCTCCGACTCTAGAACCAGAACACGCCCCCACTAAACCAGTACAGCACTAGAAGGAGAACCTCTGGGTGGGATTGTGATTTTAAAACCAGTGTGTATAGTGTGAGTGGGGCTCCCCTTTAAGGAATCTGACTACCTGTAAACTCCTGCTTGGTAAGCTTAACTCTAGCTCTGTGTGTGTGTGTGTGTGTGTGTGTGTGTGTGAGAGAGAGAGAGAGAGAGAAACCTTGCAGTTATTACAGCACGCTCCTGTGGCACACTGTGAGCCTGCGGTTAAGGTGCAGGTTGCAGCGTTACAGCACGGGTTAGTACACTCCTGTAAAACACACACACACACACACAGCGGCTGGTCAGAACTTTAATCTGCTTAAATCTGATAACATCTAATGCTTCCACAGGGCCACACCATAAACACACACACCGTACGGACCCGGGAAACCGCTGTGTTTATACAGTTATCAGCTGTAAAATTAAAAACACCTTGTTTCTGTCCACTCCCTCAGCTCCACTGACCTCAGGAGCACTGTGTATTTCTGCAGTGACACTGACGTGGTGGTGGTGTGTTGGTGTGTGTTATGCAGCGACAGATGAGCTACTGTCTCTGACTTTACATCTACAAGGTGGACCAACGAGGGAGGAGTGTCTCACAGAGTGGACAGAGAGTGGACACAGGGTTTACAAAGTCCAGCAGCACTGCTGTGTCTGATCCACTCGCACCAGCACAACACACACTAAGAAAAGTGCTCCTGTTTGGTCCGTGGAGATAATATATAGAAGATGAGCGTAGAAACAAGGTGATTTTAATGTTATGGCTGATTAGTAGAAATGACTTCAAACTCTACTTCCACAATACATTATTTTTAAAGGGTCAGTGTGTCTCCTCACCTCCACGGAGCCACAGTCACACTCCTCCCCCTCCTCCTGGAAACCGTTCCCACAGACTGGGGGAGAGATGATGGAGCCTGGAGGAGGTTTGTCCAGTAAACAGCTGAGATCAGGAGAGGACTGGAGGAAGTGTTCATACTGCTCCACGCTGCAGTTACTGAAGTGTTCAGCAGGAGGAGTTCTGCACAAAACAACACTGTACCTCAGGACCTCAAAAACACCCCCCACACGCCCTCTACTGACACTCACTGGCCACTTTATCAGAAACACCCCCCCTCTACTGACACTCACTGGCCACTTTATCAGAAACACCCCCCCTCTACTGACTCTCACTGGCCACTTTATCAGAAACACCCCCCCTCTACTGACACTCACTGGCCACTTTATCAGAAACACCCCCCCTCTACTGACACTCACTGGCCACTTTATCAGAAACACCCCCCCTCTACTGACACTCACTGGCCACTTTATCAGAAACACCCCCCCTCTACTGACACTCACTGGCCACTTTATCAGAAACACCCCCCCTCTACTGACACTCACTGGCCACTTTATCAGAAACACCCCCCCTCTACTGACACTCACTGGCCACTTTATCAGAAACACCCCCCCTCTACTGACTCTCACTGGCCACTTTATCAGAAACACCCCCCCTCTACTGACACTCACTGGCCACTTTATCAGAAACACCCCCCCCTCTACTGACACTCACTGGCCACTTTATCAGAAACACCCCCCTCTACTGACACTCACTGGCCACTTTATCAGAAACACCCCCCCTCTACTGACACTCACTGGCCACTTTATCAGAAACACCCCCCCCTCTACTGACACTCACTGGCCACTTTATCGGAAACACCCCCCCTCTACTGACACTCACTGGCCACTTTATCAGAAACACCCCCCTCTACTGACACTCACTGGCCACTTTATCAGAAACACCCCCCCTCTACTGACACTCACTGGCCACTTTATCAGAAACACCCCCCCTCTACTGACACTCACTGGCCACTTTATCAGAAACACCCCCCCTCTACTGACACTCACTGGCCACTTTATCAGAAACACCCCCCCTCTACTGACACTCACTGGCCACTTTATCAGAAACACCCCCCCCTCTACTGACACTCACTGGCCACTTTATCAGAAACACCCCCCCCTCTACTGACACTCACTGGCCACTTTATCAGAAACACCCCCCCTCTACTGACTCTCACTGGCCACTTTATCAGAAACACCCCCCCCTCTACTGACACTCACTGGCCACTTTATCAGAAACACCCCCCCTCTACTGACACTCACTGGCCACTTTATCAGAAACACCCCCCCTCTACTGACTCTCACTGGCCACTTTATCAGAAACACCCCCCCCTCTACTGACACTCACTGGCCACTTTATCAGAAACACCCCCCCTCTACTGACTCTCACTGGCCACTTTATCAGAAACACCCCCCCCTCTACTGACACTCACTGGCCACTTTATCAGAAACACCCCCCCTCTACTGACACTCACTGGCCACTTTATCAGAAACACCCCCCCTCTACTGACACTCACTGGCCACTTTATCAGAAACACCCCCCCTCTACTGACACTCACTGGCCACTTTATCAGAAACACCCCCCTCTACTGACACTCACTGGCCACTTTATCAGAAACACCCCCTCCCTCTACTGACACTCACTGGCCACTTTATCAGAAACACCCCCCCTCTACTGACTCTCACTGGCCACTTTATCAGAAACACCCCCCCCTCTACTGACACTCACTGGCCACTTTATCAGAAACACCCCCCCCCTCTACTGACACTCACTGGCCACTTTATCAGAAACACCCCCCCTCTACTGACTCTCACTGGCCACTTTATCAGAAACACCCCCCCTCTACTGACTCTCACTGGCCACTTTATCAGAAACACCCCCCCTCTACTGACTCTCACTGGCCACTTTATCAGAAACACCCCCCCTCTACTGACACTCACTGGCCACTTTATCAGAAACACCCCCCCTCTACTGATACTCACTGGCCACTTTATCAGAAACACCCACCTTCTACTGATACTCACTGGCCACTTTATCAGAAACAACTGTAAGTTTGAAAATGAACATACATTGTGATTTGAAGCAATGCTGCAGAGTGCTTTTGAGTGCTAATATCGCCCCCTTGTGGAGAATGTTTGAGCTGCTAAACATGTGCAAGTGAGTGAATGAGAGAGAGTGTTTTATTCAGTGTTTGGTGTCTAAATAAGCTGATCTTTCATTTGTGGTTCTTTGCTCTTGCTTAAATAACCTGATTCTGACGTGTGTGTGTGTGTGAGACACTGAAGCGCTGCACGATGGACATGTTTTGAGGTCAGTACCTGATGACTGGAGCCATGATGCAGGGAGGATTCACGCAAAAACAGGAGGTGGAGTCGTGTTCCATTCCCAGGTTGTGTCCGAGTTCATGCGCCAGGATGGCTCCAGTCTCCAGAGCGTTGGATGAGAAATCCTGTGACAGTTTTATAATCCCGTTACTCACCGTCTCAGGCTCAGGTTTATTTACTGCAGCACACATGACACACTCTCCTTCCACATCTGTGACCTGATTGTGAGGTTTGAAAAACCAGACTCATCTGTGGTGTCTTACCCGAACTATAGTGGTGGAGTCGGGGGTGCACAGGCTTCCCACGTTCGCCAGACCCACAATGGAACCGAAGTTCACCGCTCTGAAACACAAAGGCAAGCTTCAGCACTCTTAAATAATGTGCTTATGTGTATTTCCATCTTTGTGGGGACCACGTCCCCAGGACAATGAAAACAGGAACACTGTGTAGCTGTAGAGTTGTGGGGCTATAAGTCTGATCTACATGTGTGTCACTGCAGTGTGGTGGTCCAATGGTGGTCCTGAGCATTGAAGATCTAGGTGAAAATTGGGTATGCAGAGCAACAGATGGACTACAGTCTGTAATTGTAGAACTACAAAGTGCTCCTGTGTGGTCAGTGGAGCTTAGCGAATGGACAGTGAGTGTAGAAACAAAGAGGTAGCTTTAACATTATGGCTAATAAGTGTGTGTGTGTGTGTGTGTGTGTTTAAAGGGCATTGGGCTGTGGAGCAATGTGACAGAACCATCCCATAACTTTGGAACAAACCGGGTTCTAGAACCAACATCAGCACCTGCCCTCGCTAGTGTTTACGGTATGCAGTTGCCACCAAATCCTCACATCAATGTTCCAACATTTAATGCAAGCCCTGCCCAGAGACCGTTACTTCAGGCCGTGTAGTGAGACGCGTGAGACTCACGTGATGAGCTCAGCGTTGTCGTTGTCTTTGATGGTGTTGAGATGGTTGATCCTCCACTGTGTGAAGGCAGAGAGAACACTGGACGCAGGGGGGGAGACTTTTATTTTGTCTCCATCTGACCACACCTCCAGCCCCACCAGAGCGATGAAGGTGTGTAAGGGCAGGTACACCTGAGGAAACACAGGTACAGCATCATTAGTTACATATAAGTGGAAACTGGGGGTTAACTAAGCTCATAACCTCCAGAATAATGTGGACACACTGAACCGAGCCCTTTTCCACCAGAGAGAACTCTTTCCGTTCCACATTCTTATTAATGAAGTGCTCTCCAGTGAACCATCCCCTGCCTTTACACCAGTTTAAATGGGAACTAAGGATATGTCCCCAGCAGGGGGTGCTGTGGGGGCTGTGTCTGAATTCAGCTCCAGAGACAGAGATAAATCGAGAGAGTCAGCACAGAGTCATGGTTAATCCACTGTTTACAGCGAGGTCAGATCAGAGTGAGATATGAGACACTGTCAGAAAATTATTTTAATTAGGGAACATAACTGTACCTTATTCTATATTAAATGTAGATTTTAAAGTTGTGTTGACTTCATTTGCGCCGTTTCATCTGCAGGACTTTTTTATGATCTTTTATTTGACACAGTTCTATAATGAGACGGGACTTTAACTCCACTGCTGGACCTTTAAAGATACATTACACTATACACCGAGCAGGGTCCTGTTTTTATTTCCTTTTATTTAAATCTCTGAAAATGACCCGTCCGGCTCCACTGTGCCATAACGCTTTATTTCAGGCTCTGAGCTCTTTCTGGAGCTTCTTTATCTCGATTCACCATTCACACTGGGAACAAATCTTTCTGGTTCATGTTGGTGGATACGATTCGAACGATTCCAAAGTAGGTTCATGAACAGGAACAGAACCAGTTCTACGTTGGTAGAAAAGGGTTATCAGACATCAGACTCATTTGGGCCACATCTGTGTCTTTTTTGGTTGAAACCAAAACACCTCACCATGTTTACAAAGTTGATGATCTCAAACATCCTCTTCCTCACTTTGGCCACGTCACTGCCCAGATTCCGGAACTGAAAAAACACACAGTTGCACAGGAGGTTTATCATTGACCCTCGATTGTTTTGGGTCATTTAAAGGGTCCATATTCACTCCACTGGCCCGAAATCAATACAGCAACAGGATAATATCCCACACTGGGTTCTAACCTCACTGTGGTCCACGACCAGATACATCTCAATGTATTTCTGTTCATCCAGAACTGCACTGGCCTCTGAATCCTCGTCAGCAAACTGCAGAGAAGCAAACAGAAGAAGGTATATGAATGAGTGAATGCACTTTTCTAGACCCCCGAAGTGTTCTCTGTGTTTTTCTCCTGGACTCTCCCTAAAGTGTATTTCACTTTTACAGCATTGTCCTGAAGTAAAAGGGAAAAGGGATGAGTTGTGGTTTCCTACCCCCCGCCAAAAGTTACATAATGCAATTTCTCCAGTGCTGAGCTCAGAATATCAACAACAGAGGCTCTATTCTCTCAGTTACAGCTCAGTGAAAAATCACAATGATTTTGAAGCTGTAATTTAACGGTAAAAATACGACCTACTGTTGCTTTAAATTAATCTGCAGGTTCTGTTCAGGTGCTGTGTCTGAAGTGTACATTCACACTTTTAGCCTCTACCTCTAATAGAAAACACACTGACCACAGTGGAGTCCAGTCAGGTTTCTTTAGAGGAAAACTATAACTTGTGGAAAATCCAGAGCTTTGATTCAGAAAATCACATTTTAATCTCAAGAAGGAAAATTAGAAATTATTCTAAAAACAATTCCACCCCCAAAAGCTACAGAACGGTCACCTGACTTGGAGCGTCCAGACATTTACATAGGACTGTGTAGAAAAATTAGCATAAGTAAAGGTGACGTGTCCCCATATATCTGATGGGTAGTGAGTTACTGTGAGTTAGTTTCTCACCATGTGTGCAGAGCGCCCCCTGCTGTTGAAGATGGGCAGAACAGGGTCCATGGTGTGGTTTGAGACTCCACATGAGAAGTCTCTGTTCCTGAAGAGTTCCACCTTAAATACGGCGTGTTCTCCAGAGTCACTGTCCTGCAGAGGCTCGATCATGTAGTCCTCACCTTCAGATCGGAAGAATCCCCTGACCACACACACACACACATGCACACTTTATAACACCTCCTTGTATCTCCTCTCACTGTCCACTACCTCAGCTCAGGTCCACGGACCACAAAGTGAGTGGAGAGTTTTAAAAACATTAGATTTAACTGAGTGTTACCTGAGACCTTCACAGGTGCTGATACTGACCACAGAGGACTGGTCACCTCCAACTGAGCCGTGGTAATAACACTCAGAGTCTCCCTGAGGATCACACACGCACACACAGGTAAGGGGACAGGTAAAGTAAACAGACACATACGGGGACAGGTAAACAGACAGGTAAGGTAAGGGGACAGGTAAAGTAAACAGACAGGTAAGAGGACAGGTAAACAGAGAGGTAAGTGGACAGGTAAACAGAGGTAAGGTAAGGGGACAGGTAAAGTAAACAGACAGGTAAAAGGACAGGTAAACAGAGAGGTAAATAGACAGGTAAGTGGACAGATGAACAGATTGGTAAACACTCACCTGGTGCTGGAGGCCTGTGGTCACCCTGGTCCCCTCAGGTGTGTAGTGTGTCTCTGTGTAACTGGAGCTGATCAGATCTCTACAAACCAAACACAGTCGTGGTGAACAATGATAAACTACACCAGTGGCTCCCAAAGAAGGGGAAGCGCCCCCTGTTGGGGACTAGAGCTATTGTTGCAGGGAGGGCACAACAAGGCAAATGAATGAGAAAATTCATGGCTCCAATTCCACTGTGAATATTTAGTTTTGTTCACTAAGAAGTTGCAATTTGTAGAAATTTGTTTAAAATAAACTCTCTACATCTACGTCTCAAACCTTTAAAATGGAGACGAGGAGGAGTTCTCACCTGGTTCTCCTCAAGTGAAGCTGCACTGTTTTGTGTCTCAGCTCCAGCTTGTAGGACATTGTGTCTGAGTGTGACCACTGTGGAGAACAGAGGAGAGGTAAGACTGTTGTGTGTGTGTGTGTGTGTGTGAGAGAGCGAGAGAGAGAGAGTGTGTGTGTGTGTGTTTTGCAATAGCTTACTTGTGTGTGTCTCCGCTGGTGTGTGTGTATCTGCACTGGACGTACCACTTCATATTCTTTTAGCTGCTCTGTACACACACACACACACACACACACACACACACACACATTAGGTAAAGGGACATACACAACGCAGAGATACACTATGGTGGCCCAGAGAGTAAAAACCCAGTAGCATTTGGAAAGAAATCAAAAGAGAAAAACAAAACAACATGATTCCTAAATGCTGTTGTGTTTGACCCTCTGGGCCACCGTAAAGCAGCACGGTGAGCTGGGGCTATAGTTAGTATACACTGTAGGTTTTACAGGTGTATGGTTGTTATGTTTTTTGCTGAATCTGGATCTGTTTTTCTGTCTGAGTTTCCTTGTGCGTTCACACTCTGTTGATTTACCAGGAGCGTCCAGGGCCGGATTTAGAACTCTTATCTCCAGCGTCCAGCCCAGGAATAGTGTGTTTGTGGGTCACAGCTAAATAAACATTTCAGATAAATGTGGCAGGACACGTGAGACCTGATCAGAGACGTGAGCTGCAGGAACAGGATGAGCCTCGAGCGTGTGATTGGACATTACGCCCCAACCCTGTCCCTAGCTGCAATGTTCAGGTGGATTTTTCTGTATATTTACATTTTTCTGTTTCTTTTTTCTTTCTCATTTTCTAGAAGTGTGCAAATGTTTCCACAATGGTTTGATGCAAATTATTTTGTTGCATCTCGTAGGAACTCAGTCTAAAATCATTCATTAATTTTCATTCATTCGGTCATCTTCATCCAGTCATCTTCATCAGGGCCTCGGTGCAAATGGATCCTTCCCCGAATCATTGTCCGCACAGGAGGAACACACCCTGCACAGAGCACCACTCACTCACTCACTCACTCACTCATCTGTGGATAGTTTCACTGGAGAGTGTGAGATACAGGCTGAATGTGTGAGCGACAGGGCGAGTGTGTGAGCGACAGGGCGAGTGTGTGAGCGACAGGGCGAGTGTGTGAGCGACAGGGCGAGTGTGTGAGCGACAGGGCGAATGTGTGAGCGACAGGGCGAGTGTGTGAGCGACATGGCGAGTGTGTGAGCGACAGGGCGAGTGTGTGAGCGACAGGGCGAGTGTGTGAGCGACAGGGCGAATGTGTGAGCGACAGGGCGAGTGTGTGAGCGACATGGCGAGTGTGTGAGCGACAGGGCGAGTGTGTGAGCGACTGGGCGAGTGTGTGAGCGACTGGGCGAGTGTGTGAGCGACTGGGCGAGTGTGAGAGCGACTGGGCGAGTGTGTGAGCGACTGGGCGAGTGTGTGAGCGACTGGGTGAGTGTGAGCGACAGGGTGAGTGTGTGAGCGACAGGGTGAGTGTGTGAGCGACTGGGTGAGTATGTGATTGGGTGACTGTGTGAGTGATTGGGTGAGTGTGTGAGCGACTGGGTGAGTGTGTGAGCGACTGGGTGAGTGTGTGAGCGACAGGGTGAGTATGTGATTGGGTGAGTGTGTGAGCGATTGGGTGAGTGTGTGTGTGTGAGTGTGTGAGTGACAGGGTGAGTGTGTGAGCGACAGGGTGAGTATGTGATTGGGTGAGTGTGTGAGCGATTGGGTGAGTGTGAGTGTGTGAGTGACAGGGTGAGTGTGTGAGCGACAGGGTGAGTATGTGATTGGGTGACTGTGTGAGTGATTGGGTGAGTGTGTGAGCGACTGGGTGAGTGTGTGAGCGACAGGGTGAGTATGTGATTGGGTGAGTGTGTGAGCGATTGGGTGAGTGTGTGTGTGTGAGTGTGTGAGTGACAGGGTGAGTGTGTGAGCGACAGGGTGAGTATGTGATTGGGTGAGTGTGTGAGCGATTGGGTGAGTGTGAGTGTGTGAGTGACAGGGTGAGTGTGTGAGCGACAGGGTGAGTATGTGATTGGGTGAGTGTGTGATCGATTGGGTGAGTGAGTGTGTGAGTGACAGGGTGAGTGTGTGAGTGACAGGGTGAGTGTGTGTGAGCGATTGGGTGAGTGTGTGTGTGTGAGTGTGTGAGCGACTGGGTGAGTATGTGATTGGGTGAGTGTGTGAGCGACTGGGTGAGTGTGTGAGCGACTGGGTGAGTATGTGATTGGGTGAGTGTGTGAGCGACTGGGTGAGTGTGTGAGCGAAAAGGTGAGTGTGTGAGCGACTGGGTGAGTATGTGATTGGGTGAGTGTGTGAGCGACTGGGTGAGTGTGTGAGCGAAAAGGTGAGTGTGTGAGCGATTGGGTGAGTGTGTGAGTGTGTGAGCGGCAGGGTGAGTGTGTGAGCGGCAGGGTGAGTGTGTGAGCGACAGGGTGAGTGTGTGAGTGTGTGAGTGACTGGGTGAGTGTGTGTGAGTGACAGGGTGAGTGTGTGTGAGTGACAGGGTGAGTGTGTGAGTGACAGGGTGAGTGTGTGAGTGACTGGGTGAGTGTGAGCGACAGGGTGAGTGTGTGAGCGACAGGGTGAGTGTGTGAGCGACTGGGTGAGTATGTGATTGGGTGACTGTGTGAGTGATTGGGTGAGTGTGTGTGTGTGAGTGTGTGAGTGACAGGGTGAGTGTTAAGGGTGACCCGTGTTTGCGGTGGAGAATCGTAATCCTAAAGAAAATGCTCTGTTGATAAAGTGAAGCGATTATAGTTAAATAATAATATTAATAATAATATTAACTCTTACCTGCCCGGTGAAGAGAGGCCAGAGACACTGCAGTGATCCACACACACAACACGACTCTTGTCATTCTGAGCTGATCTGAGAGCTTTACACACTTCACACAGACTTTATACACACACACACACACACACACCTGATCTCCTCCTCCTCCCTCACCTGCTCTCAGGTGAACAACAAGCATCTCATGTTCACACACAGACTCTCTGTAATCACACATTGCTCAATCACTGACTGTAAGAACTGCCCCAGAGACTCATTTCCTCCTCATTCTGTGGTCCCTGAATAATCCAGATTAGTCTCCATAGAGCGGGGCCCCTCACTGTGGCAGCCATCTTTAAAATGAGTTTAGTACAGAGTCTGTAACACCTCCAGGCCTCTAGTCTGCTCCAGTGTCAAAATAGAGTTCAAATCTGCACTTGTAAGTTTTATAATAATTCTAATTTGAGCCGTGCGCTCGGGGTCGGGGCGAACAGCGAGCGGCTCATTATCATTTAAAGGAACAGGTGCTGAAAGCGGGCGTTCTGAACAGGGGCTGTTTACACAGGGGGAGAACACTGCTGTGGGGCTCGTGGGGTTTGGACCAAAGCAGGTCACAGACGTTTCATTAAGAAACAGAACTGTGTTCCACTGTGGAGACGAGGGTGATGCGTCACATTAAAGTGCTCGTGCAGTAGTGAGTTTAATCGTGGGCTGATGGAGGTTCACGTTGTTGTAGTTGATGCGAATTCAGAGCGTGTTCTTGGAGCTGGCCAGTGTTTATGAAACCTCTCTAGTTTTGTGGACATCCCTGTGGCGACCGGGTGAGTCTTACACAGGGACAACGGCCTCTGGTTTGACGGTCATTAGCTCGGTTTGGTTTAATGTAAAGATAAAGTGCTACACATTTAAAAAAGATGGTTCTACAAGGGTTCTTTAGTAACATGATGTAAAGGCTTAGCGCCTTTTAGAAAAGGGTTCCTCTGGTCTCACAATGACATGTCTGTTACAGTCGAGGAACCGCTTTGGTGCCGAACAGAACCTTCTCTAAAAACCCTTTTCTGAAGAACTCCTTCATGATGCAAATAAACAAAGGTTCTGTATGTGTTTGGGGTTCTGTATAGAGCCATTCCTTTACCAAAGAACCCTTGTAGAATCATCATCTCTAAGTGTGTAAGTGGAAAGGAAACCACGGCCTATGGGCTCTTTGTAAAGTAGGGTGTGTGTGTGTGTGTCCTCGTCCTGGAGGATTTCTCCTTGAACCCGATAACTACAGCTCAGTGTCTCAGATTTACAGGAATCTAAGAGCGTCTGGTTCCCTTCACCACTGCTCTCCGCTGCTCTGACTCTCACTTTATGTCTCAATAGTGTGTTTATGTTATTAGTAACTGGATAAAGCTTTTGTACAGAGTGTGTTTCTCTGCTGTTGATGTAAACTCTCTGGCAGCCGTCACACACACGTCTCCATCTCCTTCCAGTAAAAGCTGAAGGAAGCACAGCTCCTGTGATGAAATGTGTTTAATCAGAACTTAATGAAACCATTAATCACTTCATTAATGACAGCAGAGCCGAGCACGTGCAGGTAAACACACACACACACACACACACACTCTTACAGCTACTCCAGAATCAGGTCTCACACCATTTCTCTTTCTCTCTCTCTCTCTCTCTCTCTCTCTCTGTCTGTTTCTCTCTCTCTGTCCTCTCTCTCTCTCTGTCTGTCTCTCTCTCTCTCTCTCTCTCTCTCTCTCTCTCACTCTCTCTCTCTGTCTGTTTCTCTCTCTCTGTCTGTCTGTCTCTCTGTCTGTCTGTCTGTCTGTCTCTCTCTCTCTCTCTCTCTCTCTCTCTCTCTCTCTCTCATTTGCTCTGGTTCTCCTCTAGGGCAGTAGAGAAGACAAACGGTCAGTCGGTCACAATCTCAGTGGAGCTGTGTTTGTGTGGTGTGGTTATGTTCAGGTGTGTGTGTGTGTGTGTGTGTGTGTGTGTGTGTGTGTGAGATAAGATTGTCTGTGTTACCCTCCCGCTGCATTGTTCTCCAGGTGAAATAAACACCTCCAGTGAAGCCCTGTGTTATCAGCTCTGTGTTTATTCAGCAAACACTTAGGAGGACTTTTATTTTGTAAAGAATCACAGCAGGTGTAAATGTGTCACGTCGTCATGGGTTCTGTTTAAAAAACAGTGTACGATGCCACAGAGGAGAATTAGGGCTTTTTATAGATTTGTGAAGTGTTTTATTTATAAATCAGTTAAAATTATAAACAGAGAGATTGGAAGCAGTCTTTGTTTCAGCAAATTATTATTGTGTTTTTAAATTGTTTAGAACGTTTAGTGACTGAATGAGTGAGTGTGTGTGTGTGACTGCATGAGTGAGCGACTGAGTGAGTGTGACAGAGTGAGTGACTGAGTGAGTGTGTGACTGGATGAGTGTGTGAGTGAGTGACTGGATGAGTGTGTGAGTGACTGATTGAGTGAGTGACTGCGTGAGTGACTGCGTGAGTGACTGCGTGAGTGACTGAGTGAATGACTGGGTGATTTAGTGACTGGATGAGTGTGTGAGTGACTGAGTGAGCGACTGGGTGAGTGTGTGAGTGACTGAGTGAGCGACTGAGTGTGTGTGTGAGTGACTGGATGAGTGTGTCAGTGACTGGATGAGTGTGTGAGTGACTGGGTGAGTGTGTGAGTGACTGGCTGAGTGTGTGACTGGATGAGTGACTGAGTGAGCGACTGAGTGAGTGTGAGTGACTGGCTGAGTGTGTCAGTGACTGGGTGAGTGACTGTATGAGTGTGTGAGTGACTGTAAGAGTGTGTGAGTGACTGGGTGAGTGTCTGAGTGACTGGATGAGTGTGTGAGTGACTGGGTGAGTGTGTGAGTGACTGGGTGAGTGTGTGAGTGACTGGCTGAGTGTGTGACTGGATGAGTGTGTGAGTGACTGGGTGAGTGTGTGAGTGACTGGGTGAGTGTGTGAGTGACTGGCTGAGTGTGTGACTGGATGAGTGTGTGAGTGACTGAGTGAGCGACTGAGTGAGTGTGAGTGACTGGTTGAGTGTGTCAGTGACTGGGTGAGTGACTGTATGAGTGTGTGAGTGACTGTATGAGTGTCTGAGTGACTGGATGAGTGTGTGAGTGACTGAGTGAGTGACTGGCTGAGTGTGTCAGTGACTGGATGAGTGTGAGTGACTGGATGAGTGACTGTATGAGTGTGTGAGTGACTGTATGAGTGTGTGAGTGACTGGATGAGTGTGTGAGTGACTGAGTGAGCGACTGAGTGAGT
This sequence comes from Hoplias malabaricus, assembly GCF_029633855.1. NCBI lineage: Eukaryota > Metazoa > Chordata > Actinopteri > Characiformes > Erythrinidae > Hoplias > Hoplias malabaricus. The sequence continues at coordinate 2,197,316 of NC_089817.1, forward strand.
GTGTGACTGGATGAGTGTGTGAGTGACTGGGTGAGTGTGAGTGACTGGGTGAGTGACTGGCTGAGTGGGTGAGTGTGTGAGTGACTGGGTGAGTGATTGGATGAGTGTGTCAGTGACTGGATGAGTGTGAGTGACTGGATGAGTGTGAGTGACTGGATGAGTGAGCGACTGAGTGAGTGAGTGTGTGACTGGATGAGTGTGTGACCGAGTGAGTGACTGAATGAGTGTGTGAATGAGTGAGTGACTGATTGAGTGTGTGACTGACTGAGTGAGTGTGTGACTTGATGTGTGACCGACTGAGTGAGTGTGTGAGTGACTGAGTGAGTGTGCGACTGAGTGAGTGTGCGACTGGATGAGTGTGCGACTGGATGAGTGTGTGAGCGATTGATTGAGTGTGTGACCGAGTGAGTGACTGCGTGAGTGACTGAGTGAATGACTGGGTGATTTAGTGACTGAATGAGTGTGTGAGCGACTGAGTGAGTGTGTGAGTGACTGGGTGAGTGACTGGCTGAGTGTGTCAGTGACTGGATGAGTGTGTGAGTGACTGGGTGTGTGACTGGCTGAGTGTGTCAGTGACTGTATGAGTGTGTGAGTGACTGTGTGAGTGACAGTGAGTGACTGGGTGAGTGTGTGACTGGATGAGTGTGTGAGCGACTGAGTGAGTGTGTGACTGGATGAGTGTGTGAGTGAGTGTGTGAGTGACTGGGTGAGTGTGAGTGACTGGGTGAGTGACTGGATTACTGTGTGAGTGACTGAGTGAGCAACTGGGTGAGTGTGTGACTGGATGAGTATGTGAGTGACTGGATGAGTGTGTCAGTGACTGGATGAGTGTGTCAGTGACAGGGTGAGTGTGAGTGTGTCAGTGACTGGATGAGTGTGTCAGTGACTGTGTGAGTGTGTCAGTGACTGTGTGAGTGTGTCAGTGACTGGATGAGTGTGTCAGTGACTGGATGAGTGTGTCAGTGACTGGGTGAGTGACTGGGTGAGTGTGTCAGGGACTGGATGAGTGTGAGTGACTGTATGAGTTTGTCAGTGACTGAGTGAGTGACTGTGTGATTGTGTCAGTGACTGTGTGAGCGACTGGGTGTGTGACCAGATGAGTGTGTGAGTGTGCGACTGGATGAGTGTGCGACTGGATGAGTGTGTGACTGGATGAGTGTGTGACCGGGTGAGTGACTGGGCAACTGATTGAGTGAGTGACAGAGTGAATGACTGGGTGATTTAGTGACTGGATGAGTGTGTGAGTGACTGGGTGAGTGACTGTGTGAGTGTGTCAGTGACTGGATGAGTATGTCAGTGACTGGATGAGTGTGTGAGTGACTGGGTGAGTGACTGTGTGAGTGTGTCAGTGACTGGATGAGTGTGTCAGTGACTGGGTGAGTGACTGTATGAGTGTGTCAGTGACTGAGTGAGTGACTGTGTGATTGTGTCAGTGACTGGGTGAGGATGTGAAACTGTCTAGAGGTTTGTGTGTGTGTGTGTGTGTGAGTGTGAAACTGTCTAGAATTGTGTGTGTGAGCGTGTGAAACTGTTCAGAGGTGTGTGTGTGAGCGTGTGAAACTGTCTAGAAGTGTGTGTGTGTGTGTGTGTGAGCGTGTGAAACTGTTCAGAGGTGTGTGTGTGTGAATGTGTGATAAGTTGAAGTCACTTTGAGGGAGTGGTTATTGACGACTTCTTGTTTAACACAGTTTTAATCTGTTTTCACAGGGAAAGGTTTTCACTGCTCCATTGTGTTTATTGATATCAATGGAAGTCATATTTTACTTATCAGCTCTGGTGATAAACTAAAAGCTCTTAGAGCTGATCTTAAAGATGAACCTGCTGTTTCCTCTCTCCTCCACCAGGGGGCACCAAGTTCCCACATCTGCTGCAGGGTCTGGTATCCTCTCTCTCTCTCTCTCTCTCTCTCTCTCTCTCTCTCTCTCTCTCTCTCTCTCTCTCTCTCTCTCTCTCTCTCTCTGTGTCCTCTCTCTCTCTCTCTCTCTCTCTGTGTCCTCTCTCTCTCTCTCTCTGTGTGTGTCCTCTCTCTCTCTCTCTCTCTCTCTCTCTCTCTCTCTCTCTCTGTGTCCTCTCTCTCTCTCTCGCTCTGTGTCCTCTCTCTCTCTCTCTCTCTCTCTCTCTCTCTCTCTCTCTGTGTCCTCTCTCTCTCTCTCTATGTCCTCTCTCTGTCCTCTCTCTCTCTCTGTCCTCTCTCTCTCTCTGTCCTCTCTCTCTCTCTCTCTCTCTCTCTCTCTCTCTGTCTGTTTCTCTCTTTCTGTCTGTCTCTCTCTCTCTCTCTCACTCAAAAAGATGAGGTATGCGGAGTATAATGAGATGTAATAAATAATGACAATAAGGCAGCACTGTTTTTATCCTTTTCCTTTAATAAGGATTCATTTTAATATTTAATATTTGATCATTATAATTGCTGTCCAAAAGACAGAGCTGCACAGATGAGCCTCAGATGGGCCTGTGTGAGCCTCAGGCCCCAGAACCCTGACCCCAGTCACAGCTTGTACTTCCTCTGAATATTTTTGGCTTTGACCACTGCACCAGGAACTCCCCACAGGCCTGAGTTCTGGAGACTGACCACAACATTATAATCATCACAGTGTGGCTGTTGTCACAGTGGATCAGATCTTTTTCTCCTTTAAAATAAAACTCCAAACACCAGGACTGAGAGAAAAGAGCACAGCTACTTTAATTTAAAGTTTTATTTAAGGCTTCCCCAGTGTTAATTTGAATCTAAAGTGACCATCTTCTCTCTGAAGGTCGTCACCTCATCACCTCACTTCTCCTCACCCCTAAAACTATTTATCACCTTTTAATTCGGACATCATTTATTCAATCATTCTTTCATTGTCTGTATCCAGTTCAGGGCGGCGGTAGGTCTGGAGTGTACCCTAACCCGGAGGAAACCCACGCAGACACAGGGAGAACACACCACACTCCTCACAGACAGTCACCCGGAGGAAACCCACGCAGACACAGGGAGAACACACCACACTCCTCACAGACAGTCACCCAGAGGAAACCCACGCAGACACAGAGAGAACACACCACACTCCTCACAGACAGTCACCCGGAGGAAACCCACGCAGACACAGGGAGAACACACCACACTCCTCACAGACAGTCACCCGGAGGAAACCCACGCAGACACAGGGAGAACACACCACACTCCTCACAGACAGTCACCCGGAGGAAACCCACGCAGACACAGAGAGAACACACCACACTCCTCACAGACAGTCACCCAGAGGAAACCCACGCAGACACAGAGAGAACACACCACACTCCTCACAGACAGTCACCCGGAGGAAACCCACGCAGACACAGGGAGAACACACCACACTCCTCACAGACAGTCACCCGGAGGAAACCCACGCAGACACAGGGAGAACACACCACACTCCTCACAGACAGTCACCCGGAGGGAACCCACGCAGACACAGGGAGAACACAACACACTCCTCACAGACAGTCACCCGGAGGAAACCCACGCAGACACAGGGAGAACACAACACACTCCTCACAGACAGTCACCCGGAGGAAACCCACGCAGACACAGGGAGAACACACCACACTCCTCACAGACAGTCACCCGGAGGGAACCCACGCAGACACAGGGAGAACACAACACACTCCTCACAGACAGTCACCCGGAGGAAACCCACGCAGACACAGGGAGAACACAACACACTCCTCACAGACAGTCACCCGGAGGAAACCCACACAGACACAGGGAGAACACACCACACTCCTCACAGACAGTCACCCAGAGGAAACCCACGCAGACACAGAGAGAACACACCACACTCCTCACAGACAGTCACCCAGAGGAAACCCACGCAGACACAGAGAGAACACAACACACTCCTCACAGACAGTCACCCAGAGGAAACCCACGCAGACACAGGGAGAACACAACACACTCCTCACAGACAGTCACCCGGAGGAAACCCACGCAGACACAGGGAGAACACACCACACTCCTCACAGACAGTCACCCGGAGTGGGACTCGAACCCACACCCTCCAGGACCCTGGAGCTGTGACAGAGTGACCATTTTTTCCCAAACCATTTAAATTATATTCCTTTTATTTTTCATTTTTATTACTTGTTACATTGTTATTTACATTACTATTAACATCACCTTTCTTCCATTATTTCCAACATGAGAAGTAACATACTTTACTTCACAGACCCACATCACACTCAGGCCTAAGAACGTTGAATTTAACTCTGTGAAGTTACGACTGAGTCTCTTTTATATTCCCTTCTGTATGTGGCTTCCTCAGTTCCCAGTAACCCCCTACTGAGGCCCTGCTTTCACACACTGATCCCACTGTTCACACACAGACCAACAGAGGGCAGCACAACCACAGAGAGAACCATAATATAATCTGATCAGTCATAATGAGACCCTCTGTTACTGTAGTTAATCTATAAACGTGTAATACATGAATAAATCAAACAAATCTTTACATTATCAAGAGAAAAACCTCCCTCATCTGCTTCCAACATCAACTTCAGGAACTGATTCACCCTCTCCCTGTCTGATCCCTGTGCAAACGTTAGCCAGAAGATTAAAACCACGGCCAGGTGAAGTAACACTGCGGATCTGGTCAGTGGGTTTACTCCTGTGGCTGACTTGTGTATTTTGTTCAGAATGTAGTGCGAAAATGATTTAGAAATAGTATCTTTCCTCACGCTGACAGCATCACAGCAGCCCACAAACATGCAGTAAACATTACATCACTTCCTGCTCGAGTGGACCAAAGGCTGAAATATTAAACACTGCTGAAATGTCAGAGCTGTTTCTGTTAAAGCTGGAAACCACCATCTCTCTACAGTGGCGTTAAACTTTTAACACAGCAAGCTTTACACAACCTGAAGTCATTTGTTTTTCAAATCTGAGGACAGTGTGGGCCCTGATCATGAATATTACACACAGCACATGGTGCAGTTTGTACAGGGATTAACACAAGAGACAAGAATGACATCGTGAACTGTGGTTTCAGCAAATGGTCAGTGTCCCTTCCCTTCTTTTAAACAATGTGAATCAGGTCCTGGTTCTGGAAGCGGGTTCTTGTTTAGTGGCTGTTCTCTCGTGGTTCAGAGCGAGTCGAGTAGGGACTAAACCGTGGCGTGTAAACCTTGCAGAGTGCTGATTGTCCAGAGAGAGTCGTCACTCTACGCCACGCGACGCAGACGATCAGCACCAACTCTCCATCTGTAAAATCTCCAGCTGCAGCAGAGATCACGTTTGTTTTTATCCGACTCACGACGGCAGCTCGTTAAATTACGCCGTGGTCTTTTGAAGAGGTTCAAACGCTCCTTGGATCGGTGGCCGACGAAAGAATCCAGCGAGAGCTGGACGCTGCAACAAGGAAGGAACAAACTCTACTGATCTGTCTGATCGGATGATATCACACTTTCTCCCAGCCGTGTCCCAGTGTCTCTGGTGTAAATCCTTCACCAGGATTAGAGGTAGAAAGAGAGAGAGTAGAGGATGTTTCTGCAGGAACACACCCCTGATTAACGCCCCTCAGTTCAGGAGAAGTGTTTGCACTGTTTCCTGGATGAGAATCAAAGTCCAGTAAAATGTTGATCATGAAGTTGTTTTTCATTATATTTTTAGAGCAGTTTAATTAGAATGTATAGGAGGTGCTGTGGGAGTAGTTCTTGCTTAGAAATGACTTTACTGACCCCTGTGATGTCATGCTGTGGGGGTGTGTGTGTGTGTGAGAGAGAGAGAGAGAGAGAGAGAGAGAGAGAGAGAGAGAGAGAGAGAGAGAGAGAAAGAGAGAGGCCGGACCTCTCTTATATAAAGAGCAGCCTACTGCACTCACTCAGACACGCTCTCTCTGAAATCATATCTCCACACACACAAACACTGCTGCTCACACTCTCCTCCGCCATGTCCACACACAGACACACTCACCCGGTTTCCCCCGTGATGGGGGGTCTCAGGTTTGACACGGCGAAGAGGAAGAAAGCTGCTGCTAACATCTTCGAGGACGTGAGGCAGGACGTCCTGCTGAGGCTCTTCCAGCGAGCCGGCGACCTGCACGCAGCAGAGAGAGTGAGCAGCATCTTCTCCCACGGCAACCACCCTGACCCCGACCTCATCCGTCATGCGCTCAAGGCCCTGCCCTCGGACAAGAAGGACAGGTTCACCCTCATCACAGGACTCAGGACACTCTCGCTCAGACTGCGCTGAGGAGCACGGGACAGTAGCCTCAGGGTGAGGAAGACGACCACAACTACGACAACCATGATGATGATGATGATGATAAAGATATGTGAGAAAAGACGAAGTGTTGATGGACACTGGAAAGATGAAAAACAAGAGGGAGAGAAAAAGAAGCTCCCTACTGAAGCAGCTGGATGATGATGATGGTGATGAAGGTGTACACAGCGTCTGAACGTCTGAGCGGTGAACTACAGAGTTGTTACTCAGTGGTTGATGGACTGTGAAAGTTGGAAAGAGAGAATGAAAGAGAGAGAGAGAAGTTCACTTCTCAAACAGTTGAATTCTAGCACATGCTGCAGCTCATGATGATGAAGATGGTGATGATGAAGATCATTACCTAGTCTTTTTAAAAAGCTGAGAGGCTAGAAATTGACTGATGCTGACTTTAATGATCATTAGAAAAGATGAAAACTGGAAGGACCAGGGGATGGACACAGGAGAAGTTAAAACTGAAACATGATGGACACTGAATGGACGCCAGTACACACTGAAGCACCAGATGATGATGATGATGATGATGATGATGATGGACAGGGGCTGAGTTGACTTCATGAGCCGTGTCTGACCTTCTGAGCTGTGTATAAGTGTGTAGTTGGAAAGTGGAGCCGAAGAGTTAGAAACAGAAACACTCTGAGACTCCTATTGAACCGATTCTTTCTGATTTCGTAAATCAATTGAGTACATTTGATTCATGAGTCAAATTTTAATTTGTCCTCAAGTGGCTCATGAATCAGTAGAAGTCAGAATCAGAATAATACATTTTTAAAGAAATCAGGGTGTAATTCGTTTATTACATTAATTTTTCTCTGAAGTTGAAGCTGTGACTTTGGATGAAAACTGTGTAGTAGTTTGTCTGAGTGGACTTCTGAATCCCTCTGTCCATGTCCATGTATTTTTAACAATTTGCTAGTTTCTCTGGAACTGACGCCCTGAGGCTAACACTGGAGCAGTTTTTAGCCTCGTAGCCTGAGGATGTTTCCCCTTGTTCTCCGCGTATAGTTTTATAAATAAATGATTTTGGATGAACTTTGTTCTCCAGTGTGTGATTATTTCAGCATAGACACCCAGTAAAACACTGTACATGACGTGGGGATGACGTGTTATCAGAATCTAGCTCCACTAAAGGTGTAAGGAAGAGGATATCTAAAGCTGTTAATGTACGATATTATGTCAGTTCTACAGTCTGTGCACATTTCACTACACAGTTACTGTTTATTTGCTGTATTTAACCCAAAACGGCCTATGAATGTTTGCATGTTTTATGTTTATTTTGACAGACACCTAGAGTCAGGAGTGAGACCTCTCACTTTACAAGACTTTACCTGCTTTTCACAATAATAAATTCAACCAAAACAAGGTTTAACTCATTCATTTTAAGAATATTTAGATTTAAACTAAAGTGCAGTTAATCTAAGATTCAATTGATGGATAAATACACCTTCTGAACCAATTTAAAAACACAGAACGAGTCTAACTGATCTTTTCTGTGGTGTTTCTGTAGCGTCTGTGTTTCATAACTCATAATTCATAAAAGACATTTTTTAACGTCATACAACTTAACTTTGCGGATTATGAATGAGTTGCAGGTTCTCTTTATGAGTTTATATTTTTAAGCTACATTTTCAGGCTCTTGAAAAGCTTTGTGTACTTTACTAGCCTTGGTCATATTAAATGTTGCATGAAACAATTTTATGCCCCTTTTCACAGCACAGGAGAGCGAGTCTGAATCAGTCTCAGTCTGTCCTGATGAGAGGGACCTGTATTCTGGATCCATATCAGTGATGCTGTGTGCAGTCCTGTTGATGATATTCTTCCAGAACTAGGTTCACCTGGTCTTGTTTACAATGTATTAAATAAGAAGATGGAGAGAAACATGTACTAAAACATGCAGTACTTGTCTGGATATTGCCCTCCCCTGCTGTGCAGATTAAATGTGAAACACTGTGAAATGTGAGAGACCTGAAACATAACGTTCAGTGACTGAACTCCTCTGAGTAAACATCCGAAGTTTGTCCTAGAGTCAGTTGCAGTTATGTGCTGAGAGGAGATAAGAGATTGTGTGTGTGTGTGTGTGTGTGTGTTAGGCCTCACCCTTCTCGAAGCACTCGGGTTCAGCTCAGATCAGTCAGGACCAGTTAAATCCAGTCTGAACTCAGAGGTGTTTCCTCCACAGACGAAAACAGATAAAATAACGTGATGTTATTCTCAGAGACATCACACACAGCTCAAGCACCACCCTTTATTGTTGTCAAATTGTTGTCATAACAATAAAGGTGCTTCTATTCTGTACTGTACAAAAGTGGGTTTGAAGTTATTTAGGAAATCACTGTATTTTTCTTTTTACAAACTATAAAAAACAAATAGTAGTATGTGTGTGTGTGTGTGTGTGTGTGTGTGTGTGATTGTGTGACACATAGGGTTGGACGATATGGTCAAGATTTCTATCAATTTGTTTCTTAATTTTGGTCGATACAATATAGTACAGATATTGATACGAACAATATAAAAGCCACAGAAAACCTGCCAAAAGGCAAAAAAAGAGAAAAATGACAGTGTGTTCTCCCTGTGTCTGCGTGGGTTTCCTCCGGGTGACTGTCTGTGAGAAGTGTGGTGTGTTCTCCCTGTGTCTGTGTGGGTTTCCTCCGGGTGACTGTCTGTGAGGAGTGTGGTGTGTTCTCCCTGTGTCTGCGTGGGTTTCCTCCGGGTGACTGTCTGTGAGTCGTGTGGTGTGTTCTCTCTGTGTCTGCGTGGGTTTCCTCCGGGTGACTGTCTGTGAGGAGTGTGGTGTGTTCTCTCTGTGTCTGCGTGGGTTTCCTCCGAGTGACTGTCTGTGAGGAGTGTGGTGTGTTCTCTCTGTGTCTGCGTTGGTTTCCTCCGGGTGACTGTCTGTGAGGAGTGTGGTGTGTTCTCTCTGTGTCTGCGTGGGTTTCCTCCGGGTGCTCCAGTTACCTCCCACGCTCCAAAAACACATGTTGGTAGGTGGATTGGAGACTCAAAAGTGTCCGTAGTCGTGAGTGTGTGAGTGAATGTGTGATGTGAATGAGTGTGTGAGTGAATGTGTGAGTGTGTGTCGCCCTGTGAACTGGTGCCCCCTCCAGGGCGTTAATTCATTGTTATTGAAACATTTTATATATATATATATATATGTATTGAAAGTTATACTGAATTATTGTCCAGCCCTAGTAGCACACAGGTAGTCTAGTGGTTGTGGACAGTAAACAGCATGGCTATGTTTGTGTTATTAATCCTTCTACATCACCATCATCACCTGACCTCACTTATATATTAGTGGTTAATGTCATTGCTGGAATCTGCTCCTCCTTCATTCACAAACTCCAGCTGCTCCAGAAATCTGCCGCACGTCTCCTCACCCACAGCCATTGGTATCGCCACATTACACCTGCTCTCCAACATCTCCACTGGCTTCCTCTCAGATATCGCATTACGTTCAAAACCCTTCTACTTACCTATAAAGCTCTTAAAGCCCCTGCTCCTTCACATCTCTCTGATCCTCTGCTTCCCTCTAAACCCTCCCACACCCTCAGGTCTTCTCCTGAGGGGCTGCTCACTATTCCTCAGCCTGCAAGGCTATGGTGCCTGAGCTTTTTCTAGATGTGCATCTCAACTCTGGAATTCTCACTAGTTGAACCGTCTAACTGCGAGTTACAGAGTCTTAGTGGTGAGCACGTTCCCCTCCCAGCGCTGGGATCTTGGGTTCAGGATCTTGGATTGTCTAGTTCTGTCTGTGTGTATGTATCATGGTGTTCTTGTTATCTGTGTTTTCCAGTGTGTATTTAAACTGTAAGTGTCTTCGGGTCCTGAAAAGTACTATTTAAGTACAAAACAAAGTCCTCACAGCAAAGTCCCGGTTTCCTAAAATAGCAGAGACTTTCACTGCAGTGAAGAGGAACCCACTCATTAAACTCACTTAAAGGCTGCTTGGTATTTATTTATAAACCTCCAGCCCCCAGCCCCCGCGAGTGTGATCGCTCAGAGCGAGGGAGAGGCTCAATTCAGGGCACAGGAATTTGGCCCCAGTTTTCCTCTGAAATCCTCTGACCTGCAGTGACCGGGAGCTGAGGGGATAAAGGGCAGTACTACGGAAGCTCTGTGTCCAGTTTGATCTGGATCTGTGTTTATGAGAAGGAGAGTGTTTAACAGGAAGATGATCAGTGGAAAATCAGAGATCAGTTTCGGTTTGAATCTGAACCGAGATAAAAACATGTAACGTTCACTGAAACCATGTTTATATTCAACAGGCCATAATCTATACTGACACTGTTTAAGCGTTTGGGAACTGAGGAGACTCAGCGCTGCAGTTTTGTGTTCGTTTTCTCTTGATTCAAGATTTCAGGACTTAAAGAGGATTTGTGCCTTAACCCTATTTCTACCTATTTTCATCCCTCAGAAATTTAAACAGTGCCTTTTTAACGGTGCCTTAAGACTAATATATGTAAATGAGCTCTGTTCTGATTGGTTGTCCTGCATTGCGTTTTGCTCAGGCATCAGTCCAGCAAAAGTGTGATAAAATTAGAGTTGACGTAAATATTGTGTATTATTAGATTTCAGAAAACGGAACATCTTTCCCACAATGTTTTTCCTTTTCTCTGGAATGTGTGTGGGAACTGGACAGGAGTGACTGTGTGAGTGTGTGTTTGTGTGCGAGAGGGCGACATGTTTTCTATATTTAGGGAATTTGACCTCATTCTCCTGATTCTTTCCGTCTGTATTTTTAGCTTCTTGTCTCGTTCCATCGCTGTCACAATTATTACATAAAACTCCTCGGATCAAGCCTTTGGGAAAGGCACCATCAGAGAATCACACGTTCCAATAGAGCAGGCGTGAATTATCCCGAAACAAAAGTAAGTTTTATAGAAATACTGTTTACCCCAGAATTACAAGACTGAGATATGTTTATGTTTATATTTATAAGTGTAAGTAAATGACATTAACAGGAGCAGCCCAAGTATAGCACTCAGAGATGTCAGGTAATAAAACTCTCAGTAATTAAAGTGAACCACAGTACTTTCTAGTACTTTCTAAGAGGGTTGAGGCACCACCTGGAATCAGCCGTACAATATCCTGGTGATAGGGCCAATGCCTTGACCACCACTGCACCACCAGGAGCCCCTTCTGCTCAGTGCTAAGCTCGGGGACCTTGTAGAGCAGCCTTACAGAGCAGCTTTACAGAGCAGCACGATCCATAACCTGATAGAAATGGAGTGTTTACACAGTGAGATTTAAGTAAAGTAAAGATATAGCAATGCTGCTGTCTCCTTAGAATGACAGTCATAAAATATAATGTTTACGAGTGACACACAGACTCTGCACTGGAAGTAAAGAGGAGTCAGTACAGATCTAAACCCTATCCCTATTATCTCTATATTTAAAAACAGGTTTAAAGTGTAGCTTCAATAATTCATTCCTTCATCCTCTGTATTTCAGTCTCATGGAGGAGTCTTACAGCAGTGTTAGTCTTTTCAGCAGAGACGGTTCCCACAGTGAAGAGGAACACACTCCTGATTAACCCTTTCCTTTACAAAACAAAAACTCTGCTGTTTGCTTTAATGTTCTGGTTTACTCCCCCCCCCCCCCCCTCTCTCTCTCTCTCTCTCTGCTGTGCCTCAAAGATTAGTGTTACTGTAATATCTCAGAGAGGACATCCCTGACCGCAATGACCTTGAATTTTTTTTTTTGTGGGGTGTGAATTATATTGTGTGCATGTGTGTGTGAGTGGGTTGTATTTATTTAATTTAATTATGGATTATTTTTGTTGATATTTTCTTTATCTTGGTAGATTTTATGGTTAGGTTTTTAAGAATTTTTGTTATTTGTGTTTGTTTGTTTTTTGTAAATCATTTATGTTTTATTGATTATATCCAGGACCATTTGAAAAGTGGTGATGGCTGTCTTCACGTGTCTTGGAGGAAGCAAGTGCTCCTCACTGAGTGCGGCACATTTACAATAAAATTTGATTCTCTCCATTCCACTCCACTCAGCTTTCCCAGGCCCTGGGATCACATGATTTTGGGGTGAATTACAATTATGAGGCATAAAAAATGCCTCAGAGGTATCACATGACTCCTTCAGACACACACATAATTGGACTTGCCACTCTAGGGTAGAGAGCAACCTTTGTGGGCCATGTGAATTCGGTGTCTTAAATAGGACCTCAGATCTCTAAGCTCTTCATTCATGGTGACTTTAAAAAAATAAAAAAACAACAACAACAACAAAAAAGCCTTAGCAGTATCACATGATTCCTTCAGACACACCTATAATTTGTCTAGCCACTCTAGGCCAGGGATTCATTCATCCATTCATTCATCTGTAACTGCTTATCCAATTCAGGGTCCAGAGTCTACCTGGAATCATTGGGCGCAAGGCAGGAACACACCCTGGAGGGGGCGCCAGTCCTTCACAGGGCAACACAGACACACACCCACACGTACGGACACTTTTGAGTCACCAATCCACCTGCAACGTGTGTTTTTGGACTGTGAGAGAAAACCGGAGCACCCGGAGGAAACCCACGTGGACACGGGGAGAACACAGGCCAGGGATTTTGTTTTTTTTATTATTTATTAAGTCACCATCAAATAAGACAATAGAGATTTGTGGTCCTATTTAAAAAACCGAATTCAAGTGGCCAACAGAGGTTGGTCTCTCGCCTAGAGTGGCTAGACAAATTATGGGTGTGTCTAAAGGAGTCATGTGATACCTCTGAGGTGTTTTTTTTTAAGTCACCATGAATGAAGAGAATAGACTTCTGTGGTCCTATTTAAGACACAAAATTCTAATGACCAGCAGAGATTGCTCTCTGTCTTAGAGTGGCTGGTCAAACTATGGTTGCGTCTGAAGGAGTCATGATACCTTTGAGGTTATTTATTTATTTATTTTAATTATAAAGTCACCATGAATGAAGAGAATAGACATCTGTGGTCCTATTTAAGACACTGAGGGGTTTAAAAACTCCAGCAGCACTGCTGTGTCTGATCCACTCTACACCAGCACAACACACACTAACACACCACCACCACGTCAGTGTCACTGCAGCGCTGAGAATGATCCACCACCACATCACACCTGCTCTGTGGGGGTCCTGAGCGCTGAGGAACAGGGGGAAAGGGGGGTGACAAAGTATGCAGAGCCACAGACAGACTGACTGTATAAGTACACAGTGCTACTGTGTTGTCATTGCAGCAACTAAATGTTGTTTGGTGTTGTGTGCTTTAGGTGGTGATCTGCTTCGTGCTGTCCCCTGCTGGACACTACGCTTTAGTGCAACTACTGCAGCAGCTGAATGTGGGAATGAGGTGAGATGTTACTCATTACATTTACAATACACAGTTACAACTACAAAAAGATGGAACAAGCAAAATAATAGAGAAATAAAATTTATTTATGAAAAAGAAAACCTCAGACATTTTTGTCCAGGTCCTTTTAGGCCTCATCAGTATAATTTCATAAAAGGTTTTTATTTCTAGAATATAAAATTTCCTAAATTAATTATAAATGTACTATGACAACGATAGAACTTAAACCATTTCAGCACATTCCCACTGATAACCGCTGTGTCCGTAAGATGATCAAGTAGAACACTGTGATCAACAGTGTCAAATAGTGTACTGAGATCCAGCAGGAGACGTGAAATATCAAGTGAATCTAGTATTGCCTGATCAGGTGGCACAATAGTAATACAGTAAAACTCAGGATACATTAAAAAATAGTTTAAAGTGTAATTTTAGGTACAATTTTGAAACACTGGCACCATGTTTCCTATGAGAAAATTAGACCAAATCACAGTAGTTTTAATATTTCGGGTAAACATCTCTGTAATAAAACTAGAATAGTAGTATTCTATATATAGTAATATTGCTAGTGGCTTAAAAAAGTACATTTTCCCTTCAAAATTAAATTTCTTTTAAAGCTTCAAGTGTCCTATAATTAATTTAATTCGGTTCCCTCCATTTATAATTTGTGATTGAGTAAAGAAATCATTTTTATCATGTTCTTTTATTTTGACAGGATTTATTTTGCTAATATGGCCCTGCGTTACTAGAATCAGTGCTGTAGTTATTTTTAGGAGAATCAGACATCGAGAGTGAGCCACTCAAATAAAATGTTAATGTATTATGTGACTTCATAAGGAGAATAATCTACATTTTCATTTTATTATTGACATTTAAAAAGTGTTTTATTTGTTTAAATTCTGTATATTGTGATGATCTTGAGTCAAATATAAAGAAGACGCCATGACACAGAAGTAATATACACTCATTTATTTAAAGCATCTCTTATGTGATTTACAGAGTATAGCCCCAACTAACTGGTGCCTGACAGCACAAACCAGGAGAAGGTCAGAAACACTGCCATGAAAGTGAGTTGCTCTGGATAAAAGAGTCTGCTAAAAGCTGTAAATGTAAATGAAGATTTCAGAGCAGCAATCATTAATTTAAGCATTAAAAGTGAAAATGTCTAACAAAAACATCACTGTATATTTTAATTCTCATTTCTTTTCACATAAACTGGAAATTCTGTATAAACAAAGCTATAATTTCTACAGTTTGCATTGTATGAAGTCATACACACACTTAAGCAACATTTTGCACTAATATTTTAGTTATTTTTAAGGAAAATCAGTAAATTTTTTAATGATTCTTCTTCATTTTATTAAACAGCATTCATGTTAACCCCTAGTGGCCTACATTTATAATAGATTTGGGACTTGGAACTAAAGTGAAATATAATGCCTTTTTTCCAGATATTTGTGGTCCACAATTAAACTTTGGCTGCTAAATTAATTCACAAATTGATTAGTAAATGAAATTGAGTTATTCATTAAAAATACAAATAAAACATCATTGACACAATATGTAAACAGAACGTATCTGTGAGAAATGAAAAAGGAATGGTTGACTGCTTAATGATTTTCAGAACTAGCTCATATGAGGACATTGAGAATCTGTGTTAACAGTTTTTATACATCTCAAGCTTTGTTGGGTCTTGTTGTACAAAGAGGTTTTCTAGTGATTAAGAAGGAATGAAAGGAAATTTAATTTAAAGATTTATAGACAGTTATACTGCAGGTTTTTTTATTTATTTATTTTAAGAATTATCTTAGGAGCTGATTCTTAAATCTGAACCTGTGATGATATTTATTTGATTTGTTGGGTACAATATTTAATAAAGCATTTCAGCATTTTTAAATGTATTCATCCAAACTTTTAATGGCTTCCTCTTCTGTGTATTTCCTCCATTGATCAGGAATCTGACCATTTTCCTGGAAGGTCATGTTGTAGAGATTCTCCAGGTCTTTCTGAAACCTGCACACAAACCACTTCCAGTACGGGAGCTCAGAGTGATCAGGAGTGATGCTCCAGTTTGCATATTCAGGACCAGCTGTTCTGTACTGTTTCCATGGCACTTTTGTATCAGAGTCAGAAAATGGGTAGAAGGACCGATCACTCGCCACAGAGGTTGTGCAGAAATCAATGGCGAGATTCTCTGTTCCTCTGTAATGCCATCCATTTATTCCATTGTTTCGATGGAAAGGCACACTGTGATCTCCATCATGGTCTTCCATGGTGTTGGTACAGATTGCTTTACAGAAAGGACACTGCACCCAGCAGCAGTGACAGAACTGTTCAATCAGAATCTCATCTGGTCTCTTCCTGAACTTCTCCATTTTAAGAGCAGAGACACTGTTTAAATTCTTCTTCAGTTCTTCAATAATTAAAGACATTTCTTTTTTCACAACCTCTGTGAGCAGCTGAAAATCACGGATGTCCTGACTGTTATTACCACTGAGGTGCTCTGTTTCACACACAAGCTCATCTTTGAGACTCCTAGAAAATGACTCCAACCACATATTTGCGTCTCCTGATTTCTTCTTCATTTCTTCAGTTGCAGTTTGTGCTGCTGTGATTACACACTGCTTTTTGTGTTCAATAATTCCCATGATTTTATTGAGAGCTCTGGGATTTTCTTTTTTCATATAATTCCTCACTACCTCTTTAATAAAGCTCTCAAAGTGTTCCCGAGGATTCATTATGTAGGTCTTATACTTCTGAAAGTTCTTCTCTTCTGCCAATGATTTAAGAATGTGTTTTTCCAGCTTTGACCTGTTCCCATTAAACTCTGGGAGGTCTGATTTCATCTGATCTGCCAGATCAGTGGCTGTCTGATTGTAGACACTCTGCAGGATGGATTCTCCAAGTTTGCTGCACAGTGATGCACCAAATGCTGCCACTGAAGTGGCACTTCGGCAGAAATTCTGAAAAACATGGCAGTATCCTGGTTTCATATTTTTTAGGTAGACCATGGGATCATTGGCATTCCTGAATTTCTCATGTAAGTCTTCAAATGTCACTTTTGCAGTTTCACACACAAACAGAGAGAGATCCACTGAGAACTCTTTGGTGAACTCGTATTTGGAGCCCTCATGTTCCTTTATTGCCTGTTTGACTAGGAGAACAATCTCTTGAATGTGACTTGGATTGTAGCCCATCAGTTCTACTGGTTTTGACTTAATCAAGTCTTTAGTTTGTTTGATTACAGTAAGTGTCAGATTTCGTATTGAGTTTTGGTCATCATGTGATAAAGTGGCTTTTACCTGAAATATTTCCCAGCTCCTTTTTTTCAGTTTTACGTAAGGGGTATAATCACCCAACATATGCATTTCAACATATTCCTTACGCTGTCTGCGACTGATCACGAGTGGCCCTTCATAGCTTTCACACAAAATTTTGAAAATATCCTCTGCTATAGCAACTGGTCTCATGGGCTGGATTGTAGCAGTCAACTCAGAGATCCATTTCTCCCACAGTGAATCAAACTGTTCTTTCTTCTTTCCTTCATCATCCTCATTGTTCTGGAGAGACAAAGCAAGTTCTTTACTCTTCTCAAAAAGTTTTGCTTCATACTGTGATTTTTGTTTTTCCAAATTTTTACAATGCTCTCTATGCAACAGTATTCCATCTAACTCTCTTTCTGCTTGTTTTATGATGTCATCGTGTAGATATTTTATTTTTTTTTCAAACCTCCCCCTCCATTGCTCCATGGTGTCTTTCTCTTGTTCACTTTCAAAGAAGGAAGTCATTGAGCTTTTCACATTTTCAAATGTGCCTTGCATTTCTTCAACAAGAAGCTTGTACTCAACTTTGTCCAGTTGATAGTTTTTAATTCTGTTGTGAAGTTTGTCTTGAATTCTCAACATTGTACTCCTGAGGGTCCAGGTCCACTTCCCATATTCTTCCTCTAACTGTCTGTACACTGAAATCTCCAATGTATTTTTGAAGCTAAAAACAAAGTTTTCATTCATGAGGGCAGTCCACAGGTCTGTAATCCGGCGTTTGAGTTGTTTCAGTGTTATACAGTGCAGTTTTGAACCCTGCTGTAGTAGAGATTTCTTTAGCTCCAGAATATTTTCACTGTAGCTTGGATTTGGTGGAGCCATAGGAGGGCTGCCCTCCCAGAGCTGTGCAAAATAACGGACGTCATTTTTAATATCAAATTCAATGACATCACTGAAGCAAACAGCATCACAGACTTCCTCTTTGGCAGCTAACTTTGCCATTTCATCCAATTTTTCTTGCAAACGTCTTCTTTCTTCTTTGTTTTTCGCTTTAGCTGTGATATCGGAAACATTCTGATGCACAAATAAACAACTTGGAGTCAATTTGACCTTCTTCATCCTCAGGAATGCCTGGACAACAATCTGAAGGACATCCTGCATCTCAGCAGGGTTTTCTCCCATAATGTTGATGATAGTTGTATTTCCAAGACCTACAACAAATGTTGCTAATTCATTGTCGTGATGTCTTGTTGATATGCCGGTCAACTCCAGAGCTCTGAGACCTTCTGTATCAACAACAAGGATGTAGTCAAAATTTACTTTTATCTTAGATACTTTTACCAGCTGCATGAAAGCTCCTTTGGTGCATCTTCCAGCACTGACTGCAAACTGAAGTCCGAACATAGCATTGAGCATGGTGGATTTCCCTGAACTCTGGACTCCTAAAACTGAGAGAACAAATACTCGCTTGTCTCCCAGCTTCTTGATAAGTTCATCTAGAACCGCAGAAATCCAGATCAGGGGAACATGAGCTGCATCACCATCCATCAGCTCCAGTGGATGTCCTGATGTTAAGAGCTCTGCTGCAAGTTTGGGAAGTGAAAGAACTACTTCTTTTTCACATTGTCTGGTTTCTGGATCTACAGATACAAACGACTCGTACAGCTGGCCCATCTCCCTAAGAATATGTTCCAAACCAAAGGTGGCAGCTTTCAGCTCTTTAGATATTTCTTCAAGTTTGATTTGCTCAGCTTTAATTTGTTCTGATTTGTCATGCTTCTTTTTCAAGTCCAGAACACTTGACCATTTTTCATCATATTTATGATGCAGAGCAGAGAGATCATCAGCTGTGAACATATCTAAAAGTATTTCCACCCACTTCAGAAAGTAAGATTTCTCATTTTCTGTTGAACAAGAACTTATTGTTTCAATGAACAGCTTTGTGAAGTTTGAGAAACCATGTGCTGCTTGCTTTTCACGAATCTGCTTCATTTCATTTTGTTTTTTGCTGATTTCCCTCTCTATATCAGCATCATTTACTCTGTGTAGTTCTTTGTTCTTCTGAGCCCAGGCATGCCACAGTATTCCCTGACAAGGCAGATATTCCTCCTTAATTTTAGATAGTTTCTTTCTTTCTAGGAGCTTTATCATTTGGAGAACAGCTTCCTTTTCTTTCATGCCTACAGGATTGTCCTCTATATCTGTTGTGATTCCTCTTATTTTGCCCACATCTTTAAGCCTGAAGATAGACTCTGAGAAACACTCTCTGAGAGTTTTTTGGAGCTCTGCAGATACAGCTGCCTGATTCCTGCCTTTAAGACCAATTTTGTATTTCAATTTATTCACTTCATAGACAGGGGATTCATCTTCACAAAAAAGGCAAATGAGAGGCTTTGGGTCACTGTAGAGCTTCTTTAGGGCTTGTGTGTGTGTGCTTCCTTTTTCTAGGTTGCCTAAAACCACAACATTCACAGAGGACATTTCGGTCAGCATCCCCAATTGTTTCTCATGAGTTTCTGCATCACCATGCAGATTACAAAATGCCACACAATCAGAGAAATGATCAGTGTTTTTTCCAGATGGACAGTACCAGGCAATCTCCACCACACCATCCATCAGTACACGATTTCTGCTGCTGCCCGGGCAATTCCTGTGGAAGAATGTATCGTGCTTCTCATTGATCAGGCCGTTGATCAACTGAGACTTGGATGTGGAAATAGAGCCAAATCTGAAAACAGCCACCATTGGAGTTTGTGCACTGGCCATGTTGTTAACTTTTCCAGAAACTTTACTGGAGTTCCAGCTTTTCTTTACTTGTTGGAATGCCCAGAGTGGGAACTCAATTCTTCCAGTGAATGGATTGGGCACCAGTAGAGGCAGAGCATACTGACAGTATGAAAGCTTAGTCACTATCAACTGCTTTAGGAACCCATCTGAACAGAGGAACACTGCCATCTGAACATCCATGGGGTGAATAAGATCTTTATGTATTGCTTGGTCAAGAGATGTTGGCTTTTTAGAAAAAAAAACTCCTTCAAATGATTTGTCTTCCTTTATATTTACTGTACCTGACTGATTGTAATTCATGTCACTGGCTGCTTCTTTAATGCTAATATATCTTGCTCTGTAGTCGCCTAACAGCAGCCTCTGTAAGAATATTTGAACTAGTTCATCCTCCGCGCAGTCCTCTTTGGGCTTTAGGGAGTCAGCAGTTATTTGAAGGACATCTGCAGGTTTTAATTTTTTAATCAGATTTGTCTTTAGTTGAAGTCTCATTAATAACGCCTCAGTATTTTCTTTCAGTGTTTTTTCTTCATCAGAGTGTACAGTGTCGTCTGCTGCATCAAGCTCTGTTTTTTCCTCCTGTAAAACAGTTTTGTTTGAATAAATTAAATATCTTTGTCACTGCAGTCAAGTTAAATGTTTAAATACACTTAGGAGATCAATCCACTAGAGACAGGAACAATCACAAATTGGTGGGAAAAAAAACAGAAAAGGGACCCAGAATTAACAGCACCTTCCCAAAGACATGTTTCTCCTGAGACATGGAAACAGAAGCACCACAGAAAAAAGACAAGAAAAAACAGAAAGGGAACAAATTGCAGACAGAACAAGAGAAAACCAAGAGAATAAATGAATGACTATGATAAAATGTCACTATAATAAAAGAACCACCACAGACCAGGTCTGATTTGGATGGTGAATCATACTCAGGGCTGCAGTCACACTGACATGGTGCCTGTTATGTCCCCCGTTTTTTTGTGGTGATTTGCTGCCTGTTGCTCTACCCGTGTGCTCAACTCCCTAATGGCTGGCTTTGAGAAAAGGTTTAAAGTGGTACTTGTCCTGTAGTTGAAGAGCTGCTCTTCTCTTTCAGTCTGGGTCAACCTGTATCAGACTAAACCTGTGTTCTTTTTTGTATTTGCTGTGACCTTACTTGAATAGGCTTTGTAGGGGTGACTTGCCCTTCATAATAGAGGACCTTTTTTATTTATTTATTTATTTTTATTTTTGCCTTTCTCTGGTTCTGATTGGTATGCCCCTTGCTGGTAAATTTCAGGTGAACTGTCTCTGATGAAGCAGTTCATTTACAACCTTGTTCAGTCTGTTGGTGAGATGTTACTTTACACTTGACTTTTATGAGCAAATTCAACACAAACACAGAATACTTTTATAATATAAAAAAGTTGTTTATTTGGATAACAATAGCTTTCACAGCATGGGACTAAATATTAAAGTTTTATAGACGGGGCTAATTGGTGAAAGAACCCCTTTTATGACCTTCAATAATGTGTGTCAAAAGGAAATTAATATGTATAGTGCATTAACTGAGACTATTAAGAAATTAACTATAACTATAAAACAGGTGTGTAGCTGGTAAAGTTAAATTGGACTTGGCATTTCCCTGAGAGCACACAAGAGCCTACCAGACCACTGAAGAATGAGCTTTTCATAGCGGTTCGCTCCAGATGAAGTTCTGGTCTGAGGTGGGGATCCTGGTGGTGCCAACCCTGCGTAGTCAGGGAACTGCGTAATCGTAGTCCTGGTTTGAGGTCTCAAGCCTTTTTGGGTACATTGGCAGTTCTCGATCTGGGCTGGGTGGTCCTTCGATGCTCTGGACGGGGGGTGGCGACTCGATGAAGCGCTTGTTCCTGCTTGAATGACGACGTCTGGGGATTATACTTCTGTTCTCGGACGTTCTCATTTGTTTGGCCAAACCAAGTTTACAAGCTGTGGATCAGTTCTAGTGTGGGGGCTTTTGTGGAGCAATACAAAATGAGTAAACAAAACAAAAGAAACAAAACCAATAATAATTAAAAATATTCTGCAGAAGGCTCTAAGTATTTAAAACGGAGTCAGTTCCGTGTGGATCCTCAAGTCGATTCTCTTTGTTGAAGTTTGACTGTTGCTGTTGTTGATTCAGTTCTCCACTCGATTGATTTTCCTGACTCTTTGACTGTTTCTCAAACTTGACTGACTGCTTGATTCTGACTCAACTTATTCTGCACACGGGATTTTCAAGGGTTATTTAGCTCCCTCATTGAGGGAGGAGCCTGCGCGATTGGACCCTGAGCTGCTGGTGATTGGTCCACCGTGTTTCAGTCACAGTTTAGTCCTGAGGCTCTGCCTTGGGGATTTGGCAGGAACTGAGACAAAGGAATCTTTCAGACCAAGTCATTGATTATTTGTTTGTTCGTCACAGAGTGTATTCGAGATAAAATATGTTTCTTAGTAACTTGGTTTTTCTCCTGGTGGGTTATTCTACAGAGTGTTGTACAAGCCCAATTCCAAAGAAGTTGGAACATTGTGTAAAACATAAATAAAAACAGAATACGATGGTTTGCAAATCCTTTTCAACCTATATTCAATTGAATACACTACAAAGACAAGAATTTAATGTTCAAACAGATAAATTATATTGTTTTTTTTTTGCAAATATTCACTCATTTTGAATTTGAGGCCTGCAACACGTCCCTAATATAAATATATTAGGAACATAGAATGTGTTGGGCACATTCACACACACACACACACACACACACATATATATATATATATATGTATGTGTGTGTGTGTGTGTGTGTGTGTGTTCTGACCCGGTTCTATCAAAGAGGAGTTAACTCTTTCAGCTGTGCATGTTCTGACCCGGTTTTATCAGAGCAGCGTTAACACTTTCAGCGGTGTTTTCTGACCCGGTTCAATCAGAGCGGAGCTAACTCTTTCAGCGGTGCGTGTTCTGACACTGTTCTATCAGAGCAGAGTTAACACTTTCAGCGGTGCATGTTCTGACCCGGTTCTGTCAGAGCGGAGTTAACTCTTTCAGCGGTGCATGTTCTGACCCGGTTCTGTCAGAGCGGAGTTAACTCTTTCAGCGGTGTGTGTTCTGACCCGGTTCCATCAGAGCTGAGTTAAGCCTTTCAGCGGTGCATGTTCTGACCCAGTTCTATCAGAGCAGAGTTATCTCTTTCAGCGGTGCGTGTTCTGACACTGTTCTATCAGAGCAGAGTTAACACTTTCAGCGGTGCATGTTCTGACCCGGTTCAATCAGAGCAGCGTTAACACTTTCAGCGGTGTGTGTTCTGACCCGGTTCAATCAGAGCAGTGTTAACACTTTCAGCGGTGTGTGTTCTGACCCGGTTCTGTCAGAACGGAGTTAACTCTTTCAGCGGTGCATGTTCTGACCCGGTTCTATCAGAGTGGAGTTAACTCTTTCAGCTGTGCATGTTCTGACCCGGTTCTATCAGAGCAGTGTTAAGCCTTTCAGCGGTGCATGTTCTGACCCGGTTCTATCAGAGCAGAGTTAACTCTTTCAGCGGTGCGTGTTCTGACCCGGTTCTATCAGAGCGGAGTTAACTCTTTCAGCGGTGCGTGTTCTGACCTGGTTCTATCAGAGCAGCATTATCTCTTTCAGCGGTGTGTGTTCTGACCTGGTTCTATCAGAGCAGCGTTAACTCTTTCAGTGTTGTGTGTTCTGACCCGGTTCTATCAGAGCGGAGTTAACTCTTTCAGTGGTGCGTGTTCAGACCCGGTTCTATCAGAGCGGAGTTAACTCTTTCAGCGGTACGTGTTCTGACCCGGTTCTATCAGAGTGGAGTTACTCTTTCAGCGGTGCATGTTCTGACCCGGTTCTATCAGAGCAGCGTTAACTCTTTCAGCGGTGTGTGTTCTGACCCGGTTCTATCAGAGTGGCGTTATCTCTTTCAGCGGTATGTGTTCTGACCCAGTTCAATCAGAGTTAGCTCTTTCAGTGGTGCATGTTCTGACCCGGTTCTATCAACTTTTTCAGCGGTGCATGTTCTGACCTGGTTCTATCAGAGTGGAATTAACTCTTTCAGCGGCATGTGTTCTGACCCGGTTCTATCAGAGTGGAGTTACTCTTTCAATGGCATGTGTTCTGACCCGGTTCTATCAGAGCGGTGTTAAGTCTTTCAGCGGCGTGTGTTCTGACCCGGTTCTATCAGAGCAGAGTTAACTCTTTCAGCGGCATGTGTTCTGACCCGGTTCTATCAGAGTGGAGTTACTCTTTCAGCGGCGTGTGTTCTGACATGGTTCTATCAGAGCAGAGTTAACTTTTTAGCATTGTGAGTTTTAGGGCCACAGCGTCGAAAAAAAAAAAAAACAAGATTCCGAGATTAAAGTCAGAATTCCAAGAAAAAAAACGGGGAATAATTCTGAGAAAAAAACTCGGAAAAATTCTAAGAAAAAATCTCGGAATAATTCGCTGCGTATAATGGAGCAGACACAGTGTAACTGTGGAATGCAGTGTGTTGCTTAAGTCATGCTATGGCATAGATTTCAGGAATAAACACTCAGTTCTCTTCCACATCAGGACCACAGTGCGATTAGTATTTAAACCCTGAATCGGATGCATGAATTATTTATTAAACGCATTCACACGACATCTTGGAATCTTGTTTTTTTTTTCAACACTGTGGCCCTAAAACTCCGTCGTACCTTTCTGTTTATATCTGCTAGTAAGAAAAAAAATTTTGTTAAGTAAAATTTATTGATCTAATATTTTCTTCGTTTTATTAAACTTACTACTATTTATTTTGTAATTATCTTTCAATTTTTCCTTGTAAATAAAGTGTTCATACTTTAAGCTAAACTGCCTTTGTTGTAAAAAAAATATTCTTCATTTTCCCCTGTTTTAATTTCTAATTTCTTGTTCTTGTTTCTCCTATAAAATGTATGTCCTTGGTTTCCTACTCTTTCTTTAAAATGCAGTTCTCAATTGTTAGTCTGTTTATAGAAAACAGGCTTCACTAATTTACAGCTGGCTTTTCAGGAACTCAGGATCAAAGGGAATGCTGGACAAAGTAGTGTTATTCTGAAACTACTTTCGTTAGACCTTAGTTACACTTGCTTATTATAAGATGTTGTGAGCACCTATGAAGAACATTCAACTTTACCTTTCGAGTCTTTATTCCATTTTTTAATACTCCAAGTATCTTTGACACCACATTTTGCCACATCTTGCCACATCTAGATGTCAGGGTCTGCAGAAAAGAAAAATAAAATAATATTTAATTCACAGAGTACATTTTTTTAAAGAAACCTGTAAAAACAGTTTAAATTAAGATAAATCACAGTGACATCATATTAATTAATATTTATATATTTAAGTATTTATATATAATTATTTACCCTCCTGAAAATGATGGTCTTTCTTTAGAGTTATTTGTTTGTCCTTAATCATATATATATTTTTCTATTTTTTTTCTTGAACAGTTTTCATATTAATTTGTCATGCTTTACCTGTGTTCCTTATGTCTTGTTCTCGTGATTTCTATCGGGCCCTTTTCGCCCACTCCTGTGTTTTGTGTATGTTTATATAACAGTTAGTTCCGGTCACTCACTTTGATTGGTTGAGAAGCGCTCTAAAGCATGCTTTATTTTGTGATAACAGCACGGATTTTCACAACCACTGTATCAGTCTGCTGAACACCATTGCTAAAAAGTCACTAGCTGAGGTTATCATCACATTTGTCACCACTAAATTATCTTCAGTTTACTTCGACAATAATAATACAGAAAAAAGTCACGTACCAATTTTACTCAAACACTGCAGTGTTCAGCCTCAACCTGACGCTAGAATCATTTATGCCCCACCGCAGGCATAAGGGGCTGACGGACATAGCATGGAGCTCACACATCCACTTAACTGTGCATATGGCTAGTAAAAAAATGGCCTTCAGGGAGACCCACTTGAGGCTCGCCTGTTCCAATGGCTCAAAATGTGCCTGACAAAGGCCGTCTAGCACCAGTGAAAAGCCCCAAGGTGGAGACTGAAGTGTACAAGGTGGGACCAGTTGTCTCGACCCCTTCAAGAAGGAGGTAATCAATTCCTGAGAACCCAAGAAAACACCATCGGACAGCACCAAGTGGTGCGACAAGGCGGCCATGTACACCTTAAGCATGGATGGAGACTTCCTGTCATACAGTTGTGACTGCAAGAAGGACAGAACTGTCAGTAGCATGCATGAGTGCAGGTCCAAACCTTGGCCAGCGCACCAGGCACGAGTAGAGGGAGCTCTAGCATTATCAATAGTGTGTTGCACCTGGGGAAAACACAACTCTAGCCCAGTGGGGGGCCTAAGGGCCACAGCCACAGCCGAAGCAGTTCCAGCTGGGGGTGCCACACCTTTCCTCAGTTGTGAGAGCAGATCTGTACGACCCGGAAGCTCCCATGGTGTACCTTGAACCCAGGTAAATCAGAAGAAGAACCCACGGTTGGTATAGCCATCGAGGTACCACCAAAAGAACCCAATGGCTTTCCCAGCGTACTCTGTCCAAGAGAGCTGGAAGTAGTGGAAAGGGAGAAAAAGCATAGAGTAGTGACCCCGGCCAGTCATGGGCTAGGGCATCCTCACTCAGTGGGCTGTCTTGTGACTCTTCAGAAAACAACAGGGGGGCAATGCATTGTGTCACGTGAGTTGAAGAGATCCACCTGAGCTTTCCCAAACAACTTCCACACTGATTGAATCACCTCAGGATGCACTCTCCAACATCCTGGGTGTATAGTGTAGCAGGAGAGGGTGTCTGCCATGTTGTTGGACGAGCCAGCCACGTGTGCTGCTCTGAGAGACAGAAACTGTGAGTAAGCCCATGTCCACAGACCCTGGGCAACTCTCAGGAGCTCACGGGATCTCGTTCTGCAAAAGTGATTCACATGATACACCGCTGACATGTTGTCCGAGCGTACCAAGACATGCCTCCCTTGGAGCATGAGAAGAAAATGTCTCAGGGCAAGCCAAATTGCCCGCAGCTCCAGCGTGCTGATGTGGCTCTGGGTCTGCCAGTTGGACCAGAGTCCCTGAACTGCCCTGTGATGACATACTGGCCACCAGACAGTGGGAGGACATGTCTGTGTTAATCACTTCCCTGTGGGAGGAGATACACCCCAACCTGACACCTGATTGGAGGAAGATGATAGAGGTCCATATATTCAGGGCATAAACACATTCTCCCAAAATGTGGACAAGAGAATGCCTGTGACGCACTGTGTCCTGCCTTAACCTGGTGATCCACATCTGGAAGGGTTGGACGTGGAGCCTCCCCAGTGCCACCACCTGCGAGGCTGCCATAAGCAGTCCCTGCATCAGCAAGAAATCCAAAAACCAGACTTTGCATCCTAGTTTCAAGTGGTGGATGGTGCAGAGTATGGCTCGAGTACGAGCCTGGGGGAGGGATGCTCTCATAAGGCATGATTCCAGTACCATTCCCAGAATGGTTATGGATTGGGTTGGAATGAGCACACAATTGCCCCAATTCACAGTAAACCCCAGTGCCTGTGTGTGCTGCAGCAATTGGAGTGTGTCTATGTGCGCCCACTGTTCTGTCGGGGCGCACACGAGCCAGTCGTCTAGGTAAGACAGAACTTTCAGCCCCTGGTCCGTAAGGGGGGACAGGGCGGCACGTACGCACCTTGTGAAAACCCTGGGGGTCAGGGAGAGGCAGAATGGTAAGAAACAAAATTGGTATACCCTCTGATTTAAGGCAAACCAGAGGAAGCACCTGTGCTCCAGAGCAATGGGAATATGAAAGGTAGCATCTGCAAGGTCAACAAGTGTGAACCATTCTACAAGGTCGACAAGCGTGAACCGTGTGCAGCATATGGTACGGTAGAACCTTTAAACAGGTGTTTAGCCGCCGGAGGTCTAAAATGACTCTGGGCCTGCCATCCTTTCTGGGAACTACAAAATAAACCGAGTAAAAACCCTCTGGCTGAACATTAGGGTCCACTAACTCTATGGCTTCTTTGTCCAGGCGAACTCAAACTTCCTGAGAGCCTTGCTGCCCAGTGTGGGTCTTGAACTCTGGTAAACACTGTGCGAGAACTTAGGGGTGGCTGGTGGCAAAACTGCACTCTGTAACCCCTTTACATGGTACTAAGGACCCATAGATCTGAAATCGTCCTGTCCCAATAAGCTTGATGGAAAGCAGGGAGGGGTCCAGTTACCAGCTGGGGCTTGTCAGCGGCGATATGCGGTAAAACAGTGGGGTACATGCCATGTAGGGGGCAATGTGTGCTGCCTAGGGGCTGGCACAGGGGCTGTGGAATCGCCTGGGTGCACTTGGGTAGTTGGAAGGCTAATCCAACTTCCCCGGTCATGATTCCTGTCATGACTTTTGTCTGTGCGGTGGGCGATGAAAGCTCTGGGATTGTCCCACACCATGAAGTTTCCATGCTTCGGTGTGGGAAGAGCGGCACTCCAGGGCTTCCTTGGCTGCAGGGCCTGAGAGATAACCAGGAGCCAGGGTACTGATCATAGTGTGGCGCGGCACGGCTCGGGTAGGGAGGACTGGGCCAACCACACTTGATGACGAGCATGTAGACTTGAGGCCAGTATATAGCCAGCTCTTAAAAGGACCAGATTCAGTAATTCTTCTGGAGCGGTGGGGTCCTCCGCGGTAGTGGGAGGTTCTGAAGGGCTATGAGCAGGATGCATAGCATGTTGAGCAGCCTACCAGTCGCAGCGGGACTCCTGACAAAGAGCCTCATCCGATGACGCACAGGGGTTGATAGTCGGCATGTTCACTAAACCGTAGTCAGTCGCTCCAGACATGGAAGATAGCATGCGAGCTATCTGTTGGATGGCATGATCTCTCACTACAAAAGGTGGCAGAGAATTCCTTCACAAAATCCTGACATGGAGGCACTGCAAGTCCATCCACCATCGTGAAGATGCCGCAGGGGTATCTCTGTCCTCTCTAGCTCAACTCTAAGAGAAAGAGCGAGGCGGCAGTAGGGAGCTCGGGCTTAGAGTGAGGGGCTCAGTCTCAAGATCACTAGGCGGCAGGGCTGGGAAGCCCACATTTGATACAACCGTGGAAAGAATATCTAAATCCGGCTCCGGTGGCAGTGAAGCAGAGCCCCGTGAATACACAGTGGCTTTTTCTGACTGCCTCTGAGTCTGGCTGCCCATAGCTAAAACCAAGCTCTTCAGCTGGTTCAGCTTGGAGAAAACAGTGTCCATCCTGTCAGATAGAGCCCCATAAGACTTGGGCTCCAAGATGGAAGGGCAGTGAATGCAGCTAATGTGAGATAGCATTGCCTAAGAAAAAAGCACATCACAAAAGCAGTTTGATACCGGCGTATACTGCGTGGCCTCAGTGGATTTGGTGTACCGAGCACTGAGGAGCAGGAATGAAAATCGCACTAGGTTGTGTTGATGCCCAGCGCTGTAGCCCTCGATGTACTGCAAATTGTGCATCTGAAGGTTGGAGAAGGGTACTCACTTGTTAGGTTCATGGTGGTTCATACTGAGTATAGGCTCATACCTAAGCTCTGGTGTACCAGGCTATGTATGGCAGTCAGCTGACGTATCCCTCGAAGAGACGTGAAGAGAAGAGAAGAAAAAATAAACAGCTTTGGAGGTCGGGAAAATTCTGAAGCTCAATCGGCTTCCAAGGCGAGAAGAGAAGAAGGCAGTACAGCATGATCTGGGCAGTTATATACTGCGTGGGAATCTCCTGCTGTGTCATGTGAGTGACTTTGTTGGCATACACTCTTGGTAGGCCATGTCATGGCATGGATACATCCACTTTTGGCACCGCCCTGGTGGTCAGGAGATATGAAACATAACTGTCCTTAATGTTCATGAGGTTTTTTAGGTGCACATTCAAGAAATGTCTCAAATCATTCCCCATTCTCTACATAGTGCACTAACATTACATGTAAGTCATGACAGTGGGTTTAGAACCGAGCACAAAATGATTAAAATTAAGTTGTTCAACTGTGGTTTAAAATTGCTATGTGTTATATTAGAATTATAATGCATTATGGCTGGTTACCTATTACGGTGCACTACAAAGGGAACATGCAGAAATTTGAGATGCGGCTCACCAGGCTAGATAAAGACTCACTTGGGCAAAGCAGGTTTATCTGGATTAGTTTATTCAGCAGATTAGGGGTCTGGGTGGTGTACTCGGCAGGTTAGTAGTACTGTAGTGAGGTGTTAGTGATACTATAGTGGGGCCTTAGTGATACTGGAGTGAGGTGTTAGTGATACTGTAGTGAGGTGTCAGTGATACTGTACTGGGGTGTTAATAGTACTGTAGTGGGGCATCAGTTAAACTGTAGTTGGGTGTCACTGATCCTGTAGTGGGCATCAGTGATACTGTAGTGAGGTGTTACTTATACTGTAGTGGGGTGTCAGTCATAATGTAGTGAAGTGTCAGTGATACTGTAGTGGGGTGTCAGTGAAACTGTAGTGTGGTGTTAGTGATACTGTACTGGGGTGTTAGTGATACTGTAGTGGGGTGTTAGTGATATTGTAGTGAGGCGTTAGTAATACTGTAGTGGGGTGTCAGTGATAATGTAGTGGGGTGTCAGTGATACTGTAGTGAGGTGTTAGTGATATTGTTGTGGGGTGTCAGTGATACTGTAGTGAGGTGTTGGTGATACTGTAGTGGGGCATCAGTGAAACTGCAGTGGGGTGTTTGTATTGGGGCTTTAGTGATACTGTATTGAGGTGTCAGTGATCTGTAGTGGGGTGTTAATGATACTGTAGTGGGGTGTTAATGATACTGTAGTGGGGCATCAGTTATACTGTAGTTGGGTGTTACTGATCCTGTAGCAGGGTCTCAGTGAAACTGGAGTGGGGTTTTAATCATACTGTAATGTGGCATCAGTGATGCTAAAGTGAGATGTTAGTAATACTGTAGTGGGATGTTTGAAGTGTGGTGTTAATGATGTCCTATTGAGGTGTTATTCATACTGTACTGGGGTGTTAATGATACTGTAGTGGGGCATCAGTTATACTGTAGTTGGGTGTCACTGATCCTGTAGTGGGGTGTTAGTGATACTGTAGTTGGGTGTCAGTGATACTTTAGTGAGTTGTTAGTGATACTCTAGTGGGGCATCAGTGATACTGTAGTGGGGTGTTAGTGATACTGTAGTGGGGTATCAATAATACTGTAGTGGGGTGTCAGTGATACTGTGGTGGGGTGTCAGTGATACTGTAGTGGGGTGTTACTGATACTGTCTTGGGGTGTCAGTGATACTTTAGAGAGTTGTTAGTAATACTGTAGTGGGGCATCAGTTATACTGTAGTTGAGTGTCACTGATCCTGTAGTGGGGTGTCAGTGATACTGGAGTGGGGTGTTAGTCATACTTTAGTGCGGCATCAGTGATACTGTAGTGAGATGTTAGTAATACTGTAGTGGGGCATCAGTGAAACTGTAGTGTTATTTTTGTAGTGTGGTGTTAATGATGTCCTATTGAGGTGTTATTCATACTGTACTGGGGTGTTAATGATACTGTAGTGGGGTGTTAATTATACTGTAGTGAGATGTTAGTGATACAGTACTTGGGTGTCAGTGATCCTGTAGTGGGGTGTCAGTGATACTGTAGTGAGATGTTAGTGATACAGTACTTGGGTGTCAGTGATCCTGTAGTGGGGTGTCAGTGATACTGTAGTGAGGTGTTAGTGATAGTGTAGTGGGGCATCTGTGAAACTGCAGTGGGGTGTTTGTAGTGGGACCTTAGTGATACTGTAGTGGGCTGTCAGTGATTCCGTAGTGGGGTGTCAGTGATATTGTAGTGAGGTGTTAGTGATACTGTAGTGGGGTGTCAGTGATACTGTAGTGAGGTGTTAGTGATACAGTAGTGGAGTGTTAGTGATACTATAGTGAGGTGTTAGTGATAATGTAGTGAGTTGTTAGTGATACTGTAGTTGGGTGTAAGTGATATTTTAGTGAGTTGTTAGTGATACTCTAGTGGGGCATCAGCGATACTGTAGTGAGGTGTTAGTGATACTGTAGTAGCGTGTCAGTGATACTGTAGTGAGGTGTTAGTGACACTGTAGTGGATTGTCAGTGATACCTTTAGTGGGGTGTCAGTGATACTGTAGTGGGGTTTCAGTGATACTGTAGTGGGGTGTTAGTGATACTGTAGTGAGGTGTTAGTGATACTCTAGTGGGATTTCAGTGATCCTGTAGTGACGTGTTAGTGATACTGTAGTGAGGATTTTTGTGATACTGTAGTGGGGTGTGAGTGATACTGTAGTGGGGTGTTAGTGTTACTGTCTTGGGGTGTCAGTGATACTGTAGTGAGTTGTTAGTGATACTGTAGTGGGGTTTCAATGGTACTGTAGTGAGATGTTAATTATACTGTATTGCGGTGTCAGTGATATTGTAGTGAGGTGTTAGTAATACTGTAGTGGGGTGTCGGTGATAATGTAGTGGGGTGTCGGTGATAATGTAGTGAGGTGTTGGTGATACTGTAGTGGGGCATCAGTGAAACTGCAGTGGGGTGTTTGTAGTGGGGCCTTAGTGATACTGTAGTGAGGTGTTAGTGATACTGTAGTGAGGTGTCAGTGATACTGTACTGGGGTGTTAATAGTACTGTAGTGGGGCATCAGTTAAACTGTAGTTGGGTGTCACTGATCCTGTAGCGGGGTGTCAGTGATACTGGAGTGGGGTGTTAGTCATACTTTAGTGCAGCATCAGTGATACTGTACTGGGGCGTCAGTGATACTATAGTGAGGTGTTAGTGATACAGTAGTGGGGTGTTAGTGATACTGTACTGAGGTGTTAGTGATACTGTGCTGAGGAGCTGAGCCTGAGCCAGTTAGGTCTGTGAGTGCAGTGCTGTGGAGCTCGTCACAGTGACGTAACAACAAGCTACTTGTTGAGGAACTATAATTTGGTGGAAGGATTTACTAACTATTTTTCTAACATATTTGTTTGTTTGCGGTGATTGTGTTGTGTTTGTGGAGTGTGGTGTGTGTGCAGTGAGAATCTATGCCAAGTGAAGGAGTTCAAGTATCTCGGGTTCATGTTCACGAGTGATGACCTGAAAAGAGCATGCCACCTGTTTCCGGGAGATAACCATGGCCTCAAACTTGAAGGTGCTGATCTGCATACCGACAACTTCACACTCAGCTGCAAACTGCTCAAGTGAACACTGGAGGCCACCTCCCAAGCCCCCTGACAGAAGTCCTTCTGTCCCAAGCTATGCCTCGCCGCCCTGTCCATGAACATCAGGAACAAGAGTGGAAATGAGGCACAGCCCTGAAGGAGTCCAATGCCCACATTGAACAAGCTTTACTTGAGGATGCAAACACAACTCGTACTCAAGGATCATACGGCTCGCCAGAGCGACCCTGGCACCTCTGGAGCACCTCCCACAGCATCTCTCTGGGAACACGGTCATACACTTTCTCCAAATTTCACTCTTGTTTACTAGGATGAACTCCAACTGTACAGCCACCAGTCAGAGACTTGTGAGTATCCCCATACCCGCCCGGCGCCTCTCCCCCTGTGCAACTCCTGAGTAGGAGAGAGACCAACACCTTTCGAGGGATTTGGTTCTGGAGCCCACACTGTGTGTAGTGGTGAGCCCAACTATATCTAGCTGGAATCGCTCAACCTCATGCACCAGCTCTGGCTCCTTCCCCCCGAATGAGGTTTTATTCCATGTGCCAAGTTCCCTGATGCCAGGGGCCCCTTTGCCCCCACTCTGTGCCAAATGGGCACCAGACCCCTATTCTGGATCTTGCAGGTTAGACTTTGCTAGTGTGAATATAAGGACATTGCTGGTAAAAAAAGTACTTACTTGTTGTTCATGTGCTATCCCTTTGTTCTCTGTATTGTCCACACCCTGCTGTCGTTGCTGTGAGTGAATAACTGAGAATACAAAAATGAGTCAGTAGTTGGTGAATAAAATATTATGCCTTACTTAATTACTCTGCATAACTTGCTTTACCACTATCATTCATTCCATATTTGTCTGCAAACATTATCTAGTTCAGGGTGGGGGTGGGTCCAGAGCCTACCCAGAATCACTGGATGCAAGGCAGGAACCATGGAGGGGGTGACAGTCCTTCACAGGGCAACACACACTCACACATTCACTCACACATTCACACCTATGGACACTTTTGAGTCTCCAATCCACCTACCAATGTGTAGCATGGGAGGAAACTGGAGCACTCGGAAGAAACCCACGCAGACACAGAGAGAACACACCATACTCCTCACAGACAGTCACCCGGAGCAGGACTCGAACCCACAACCTCCAGGTCACTGGAGCTGTAACTAATTTAATTTAAACAATGCAAAATAATATAAGTTTAAATCAAAAACATACATAGTACACATTTCACCTTTGTGTATTTCTGTATTGACAGGATCTGTTTAGGGCTTTTCAGTTATTGTGGTGGTAAAATATTTGGGATTTAGAAACCGAAAATCAAAGTAAAAAAATACTTAATAAATAATTGTGTACTATTAACATACTTTAAAAAAAAATATATGGGGAGCCTGAGTCAGTTACTGAGGCAGACACAGAAAATGCTTTAGGAATTGTGCCAGATTTAAAAGTTGTGTACACTGAATACATACCAGAGGAGAGACAGGCTGATACAACACTGGAGGTTGGACAGGCTGATTCAGCACTGGAGGATGGACAGGCTGATTCAACACTGGAGGATGGACTAGCTGATTCAACACTGGAGGATGGACAGGCTGATTCAGCACTGGAGGATGGACAGGCTGATTCAGCACTGGAGGATGGACTAGCTGATTCAACATTGGAGGATGGATCAGCTGATTCAACACTGGAGGATGGACAGATTGATTCAACATTGGAGGATGGACAGGCTGATTCAGCACTGGAGGATGGACAGACTGATTCAACACTGGAGGATGGACAGATTGATTCAACATTGGAGGATGGACAGGCTGATTCAGCACTGGAGGATGGACAGGCTGATTCAACATTGGAGGATGGACCAGCTGATTCAACACTGGAGGATGGACCAGCTGATTCAAAAGTGGAGGATGGACCAGCTGTTTTAACACTGGAGGATGGACAGGCTGATTCAGCACTGGAGGATGGACCAGCTGATTCAACATTGGAGGATGGACAGGCTGATTCAACACTGGAGGATGGACAGGCTGATTCAGCACTGGAGGATGGACCAGCTGATTCAACACTGGAGGATGGACAGATTGATTCAACATTGGAGGATGGACAGGCTGATTCAGCACTGGAGGATGGACAGGCTGATTCAACACTGGAGGATGGACAGGTTGATTCAACATTGGAGGATGGACAGACTGATTCAACACTGGAGGATGGACAGACTGATTCAACACTGGAGGATGGACAGGCTGATTCAACACTAGAGGATAAACAGGCTGATTCAACATTGGAGGATGGACAGGCTGATTCAGCACTGGAGGATGGACAGGCTGATTCAACACTGGAGGATGGACAGGCTGATTCAACATTGGAGGATGGACTAGCTGATTCAACATTGGAGGATGGACAGGCTGATTCAACACTAGAGGATGAACAGGCTGATTCAACATTGGAGGATGGACAGGCTGATTCAGCACTGGAGGATGGACAGGCTGATTCAACATTGGAGGATGGACAGGCTGATTCAACATTGGAGGATGGACAGGCTGATTCAACATTGGAGGATGGACAGGCTGATTCAACACTGGAGGATGGACAGACTGATTCAACATTGGAGGATTGACAGGCTGATTCAACATTGGAGGATGGACAGGCTGATTCAACACTGGAGGATGGACAGACTGATTCAACACTGGAGGATGGACAGGCTGATTCAACATTGGAGGATGGACAGGCTGATTCAACACTGGAGGATGGACAGACTGATTCAACATTGGAGGATGGATAGGCTGATTCAACATTGGAGGATGGACAGACTGATTCAACACTGGAGGATGGACAGGCTGATTCAGCACTGGAGGATGGACAGGCTGATTCAGCACTGGAGGATGGACAGGCTGATTCAACACTGGAGGATGGACAGGCTGATTCAACACTGGAGGATGGACAGGCTGATTCAACACTCGATGATGGACAGGCTGATTCAACACTCGATGATGGACAGGCTGATTCAACACTGGAGGATGGACAGGCTGATTCAACACTCGATGATGGACAGGCTGATTCAACACTCGATGATGGACAGGCTGATTCAACACTGGAGGATGGACAGGCTGATTCAGCATTAGAAGCCAGCTGATCTACTTGTGAAGCCGTCATGGTTGAAGTAGGGACTGAAAAATGTAACAGAGACAGATAACACTTGATCATCCTCTGACATCTAGAGGTGGTCAGATATTTTTTTGTATTGTTTTAACCTACAACTCTCAAACAGATAATTTATCACACACTAATGCACATATGAATGTAATCACATCAAGCCTGAACTCCACTGACTGGGAGAATAATCATTTCCATTGCAACAGTTTCTTTCTTAAGTTAGGAAACTTCTTAAGTGGTTTACAAGCTGAAATGCATTTATATTTTTGTTTGTATGACACCCTTGTACCCTTATGTGGCTAGGTGGGAAAATGCAAACCCAGTGGGTGGGATGTTTGGTCACATGGCTAAGTCGGATTGAACGTAATGGTGGATGTATCTACATGGGACACCCTTTGGTTGGGTTTAAGGCCGGCATTGAAAACATAAGAAATCATATTCTGAGAATAAAGCTTTCCAAAAGCATATTCACCCTTTAAAACACTATTGGTACTCAAGAATTTAAATAAAGTGAATAAAGTGTAGGTTACATCTTGATGCGTGTTATGGAGAACAGCAGAAGTGGTGATATGTGGCATGGTGTTAAAATATCATCATTTGACTTGTTTGTTGACAGGTGTTGATGGTTCAGGGTGTGTACACACTGCCTCCATATTTTACCTCAAAACATATAGGAATCTAGTTAATAAGCTCTTGACCTTTATCTGTCTCTCTTTCTTTTACATGGATCCCACCTCCATTGTGCAAAATAATATATGGTTACAAAGTCTGTTCACTGGGCAGACATTTTTACAACACATCCAGGCAGTTATTTCCAGTCACAGGACCAGGCTCCTATCTCTATTATTGGAGAGAGACCAAATTCTCAAAACTGAATGTCAGTTGTTCGTTTTAAAGACAAATTTAAATTAATGAAAATAAATCTGACAAAATACTCATGAGTTTGTCACATATGATTCAATAATGCATAAACACTGACACTTTCCAGACAGTATCAGGTCTCCTCTTTTATAAAGTCTCATTCTTTTATTGGGTGTGTTAGTAGTATATTGAGGTTTTTCAACTTTTTGCCCAAGATCTATTTACTTTGATTGTTTTCTAATCTTTTGGTCAGTTGTTAAATTTATATATATAAATATTATGGTATATCAAGGTCCTTTTTTATGTTTTATGCTTGTAATATGCTGGCTGTAACATCTGTAAGAATTAGTAAAGTAATAGCTATTAATAACTACAAATGACTAATAACTACAAACTACTAATGACTGATTAATTATACCTACTCAAAAAAAAAAACACAGTTACAGGTAAATTATCCTCATTTGTTGTATAAAGAAAATATGTAAGTTGTTACTTTTTTATGTATTATATTGACAAGCGGTGATTTGCAATGGACAAAGTATTTTCTTTGTATGTTTAAGTTAGTTTAGGAAACTAATATAAACACAGAAATACAGAAGCATAGAAATACGTTTTAGTATTTTGAAATTGTCAACAAATTCAAGTCAATATTTTTCAGATCATTCTTAATGTTTTACAATTTCTTCATATGTTACATATCCATTATTTTTGTAAGCAGCAGGCGCAAATATATATGAAAAAAGGATGAAATATTTAAAAGAGTTTGATAAAATTGTTACCATATTGCTGTTTTTTCCTGTGCTGTGGATCTGTGAGGTTTGAAGCGATGAATTCTGCAGTGTAAGTGCAGTGGTTGTTTTCAGAGACTATGTGGTCAATATTCCCTAACAGTTTCCTCATTTCGGGTTGGTTATTCATGCTCTTGCTGCAGGTTTGGTACCTGTCTCCACATTTCTGAAGCAGCTGCTCTAAAACTGAGTTATTCTTCAGGTCGTCTATGATGGTGTCACAGTCCTCTTCTTTTTCATATGTGAAGAGAATCACCACAAAAGACAGAACATTTTCACCAAACTTTCTCTGCAGCCAATCCAGTCCCACCTTATCAGTATCTGTAAACTTGCGCAGCTGAAGTACAAACACAAAGGCATCGATTTCATTTTCATTGATGAGACGAGCAGTGCCCTGGTCCACAGAGTCCAGACATTCATTCTCTTGCAGGTCTAGAAGGTTAATGACATTGACACGTCGTTCTGATATCTTTATTGATTTGGGAAGAGTCGATGAGAAATCAGCACCATCTGTAGTGGGTTGTCCAAGCAGAATGTTCTCAACCCCAAACTGAACTGCAGAGCTGTTTCCAAAAAGGACCACAGTGAGTTCCTCAAGCTCCGTATCTGAAATATAACATCATGTGGTTTTAAGTCCAGGAGAGATTAGTATGGCTTGATTCTTTGTTTCATTGATCTTATAGTCTTACCCATTTTCACAGATGTAGAAACACTAGATGTTTATGAAATTTTCTGTTTGTCATTCAGCTGAAGAGTGTTTTATTCTTTGTTGTCTGTTCCTTTCCTGAAATATAAACCATTTTACATAGTCAGCATAAGCATACATTTGTTAACAGTTAATATCCTATACCATGTTTGAATAGTGAAAAACAGTTGCATCCAGATGAAAGTGTGGGATTGCAATGATATTCGGAAGGAATATAAAGGTTACCAAGAAGAATAAATTATTAAATATTTAGACTGATATCAACAATATTTATGTCCAGCTCTTAACAGTCCCTGCCCCTTGAGCAGCCCCTGTCCTTGCCTCTGAGGATGTTGTTGCAGGACTGCTCCTGCTCTGGGGTCTGCTTCAGGTCCAGACTTTGTTCCAGCCCAGTGTTTTGTCCCCTGTTCAGTCTCATGTTCTTGCTACTGTCATAAGTTCAATCTCAGTTTTGTTCAATGCCCATTCCCCTGTCCCTTCTCCCTCTGTCCAGAACCCTATCCTGACCAATTGTGCAGGCCCTTGTCATGTCTCCTGTCAGTACCCCTGTCCAAGCTCCAGTCCTGTTTTCAGTCTTTTGGTCTCTGTTTTGTTTTTCAGGTTCCTTGCCCTTCGCCAGCTCCCAGATGGGGTCTAGGTCTACACTGCCCGGGAGTCGCTTGTTTGGGGATCAAAAATAGTAATACTATTTAAAAAAATGTATAATAATTGGAACTCAATATCCTCTGCATTTTTAAATATTTTTAAATGCATCTATTTTAAGTGCTAAACATAGTGTTCAGATGGACTCCTGACAAGACTAAAAAGCCATTATAAATCATAAATGAATCTAATGAAATACAACCTGAACAACAGGAAACTTTCTTGTGCCCGTCAATTGCTGTTGTTTGTTGTGAGATCTCTGCTTTGAGATTTTAAACCGATAATGGTGTCTGTATATATGAAGGAGGATGTGGGGCAGACTTCCTTGAAATCACATGATTTTTCTAGATAATTTGACACAACATTGCCACACCAGGAGAGTTAACTCTAAAACTAGTTTAAGATCACTTGTTTTCTTTTAGTATTAATTCTGTAATATTAATATTAATGTTTGCTGTTGGATATCAGTTATTGGAAATGTCAGTATTGTCATTTTCTGACTATAGTAAATATGAGTGGAAAATATTATCACTTTAGAAAATGTGCATAAAGTGTTATGTGTTTCAGATGAGCACAAATGAGCTCTTTCAGTTGTACAAACACACACAAAATGTAAATACATGGGACGTCTTGTTGTGCCTTTCTTCTGGGGTGTTGTGGGTGGTGAAGAGGAATCTCTGCCAGACACTGTGTAGCGGTTTAAATAAATTTTTATTTCACAAAAGAACAGCATCTTACCAGCCATAAGGGCTGGGAGAGAATCATCCATCCATCCATCCATTATCTGTAACCGCTTATCCAATTTAGGGTCGCGGGGGGTCCAGAGCCTACCTGGAATCATTGGGCGCAAGGCGGGAATACACCCTGGAGGGGACGCCAGTCCTTC
The DNA here is from genome assembly GCF_029633855.1 of Hoplias malabaricus. Lineage (NCBI taxonomy): Eukaryota > Metazoa > Chordata > Actinopteri > Characiformes > Erythrinidae > Hoplias > Hoplias malabaricus. The sequence continues at coordinate 2,237,046 of NC_089817.1, forward strand.
ACAGGGCAACACAGACACACACACATTCACTCACACACTCACACCTACGGACACTTTCGAGTCGCCAATCCACCTGCAACGTGTATTTTTGGACTGTGGGAGGAAACCGGAGCACCCGGAGGAAACCCACGCGGACACGGGGAGAACACACCAACTCCTCACAGACAGTCACCCGGAGCGGGAATCGAACCCACAACCTCCAGGTCCCTGGAACTGTGTGACTGCGACACTACTTGCAGCGCCACCGTGCCGCCCTGGGAGAGAATCAGCCAATTCCATTTGTCTCTCTACATTCGTCTCTATTCCTATCTCTCTATCTCAGTCCTACACTCCTCACTAATATAGGTACATAGGTACAGGTCCATCTGTACATATAAGGTAATGGTATAGCTCTTGTTTACATTATTTTCTGCTCCAGGACTGAGACACTTAAAGAATTATTGCTTCCCCGTTCTCTCAGGAAACTCTCCATGCGCATGGACACAGAAAAAAATATATATGTGGAAACCCAGAATAGTAATACATTTCTATGTGCTGCACACACATAATAGCATATTCAAATATGGACATTAAATTATACATCATTTGAATATACATCAATCCATCCATCCATCCATTATCCACCACTTATCTGGGTCCGGGTTGCGGGAGACGCTGTCGGAGCAAAGAAACCCAGACCTCCCTTTCCCCTGCCACTGCTTCAAGCTCCTCCAGGGGTATACCGAGGCATTCCCAGGCCAGTTGAGACATGTAGTCTCTTCAGCGTGTTCTTGATCTGCCCCGGGGCCTCCTCCCCGTTGGACATGCCCGGAACACCTCACCAGGAAGGCGTCCAGGAGGCATCCGAACCAGATGCCCGAACCACCTCATCTGGCTCCTCACAACGTGAAGGAGCAGCAGCTCCACTCCAAGTCTCTCCCGGATGCAAGAGCATCTAACCCTGTCTCTAAGGGATAGTCCAGACACCCTGCGGAGAAAACTCATTTCAAACGCTTGTACCCGCGATCTCGTTCTTTCGGTCACTACCCAAAGCTCGTGACCATAGGTGAGGGTTGGGACATAGATTGAACGGTAAATCGAGAGCTTTGCTTTTCTGCTTAGCACTCTCTTCACCACAACACACTGGTACACACCCTCTGATCCCTCTTTTTAAAAAGAGAAACCACCACCCCAGTCTGCCAGTCCAGAGGCAATGCCCCCCGATGTCCACGCGATGTTGCAAAGACGTGTCAGCCAGGACAGCCCCAGAACATCCAGAGCCTTGAGGAACCCGGGGCGAACTTCCTCCATCCCGGGGCCCTACTGCCAAGGAGTTTTCCTACCACCTCGGCCACCTCAGCCCCAGTGATAGACAAGCCCTACAAGGGGTCCCCAAACTCTACTTCCTCTGTGGAAGACGTGCTGGTGGGATTGAGAAGATCCTCAAGGTATTCCTTTCACCGCCTAATGACGTCCCCAGTCAAGGTCAACAACTCCCCACCCCCTCCATATACAGTGTATGGTGGAAAACTGCTTTCCCCTTCTGAGTCGTCTGATGGTTTGCCAGAAACTTCTCGGAGCTGACCGAAAGTCGTTTTCCATGTTCTCACCAAACTCCTCCCACACCCGAGTTTTTGCCTCAGTGACAGCCGAAGCCACAAGCTGCTTGGCTCCTCGGTACCTGTCAGCTGCCTCCGGAGTCCCCCGAGCCAACCAGGCTCGATAGGACTCTTTCTTCAGCTTGACAGCCTCCCTCACCCAGGGTGTCCACCACCGAGTGTGGGGGTTGACACCCCAACAGGCACTGACAACCTCGCAGCCACAGCTCTGTTCAGCCGCCTCAACAATGGAAGTCTGGAACATGGCCCATTTGGATATCACCAGCCCCGGGATGGAGTCGAAGCCCTGCCAGATGTGGGAGTTGAAGATCTTTCTGACAGGTTCTTCTGCCAAACATTCCCAGCAAACGTTTAGGCTTGTGTCCCTCAGCACATGTTTAGGCTTGCCAGGTCTGTCCAGCATCCTCCCCCGCCATCTGATCCAACTCACCACCAGGTGGTGATCAGTTGACAGCTCAGCACCTCTCTTCACCCAAGTGTCCAGAACATATGGCCGCAGGTCCGATGATATGACTATAAAGTCGATCATCGAAATGCGGCCTAGGGTATCCTGATGCCAGGTGTTCTTATGGACACCCTTATGCTTGAACATGGTGTTTGTAATGGACAAACTGTGATGGGCACAGAAATCCAATAACTAAACACCACTCAGGTTCAGATCAGCGGGGCCGTTCCTCCCAATCACAGCCCCTCCAGGTCTCACTGTAATTGCCCACGTGAGCATTGAAGTCCCCCAGCCGAACAATGGAGTCCCCAGAATGACTGCTCTCCAGCACCCTCTCTAGGGTCCTCAAGAAGGCATGGTATTCTGAACTGCTGTTCGGTGCATAAGCACAAACCACCGTCAGAGCCCTTTCCCCAATGCAAAGGGAAATTACCCTCTTGTCCACTGGGGTAAACCCCAACGTACAGGTGCTAAGCCGGGGGGCTATGAGTAAGCCCACGCCTGCCTTACGCCTCTCACCCTGAGGACCCCATGAGTGAAATTCTGGCCACCAGGTGCTTGCCAATGAGCCCCTTCCCCAGGCCTGGCTCCAGGGTGAGGCCCCGGTAACCCTCCTCTGGGCAAGGGAAGCTGTGTCCCAGTTTTACTCTCTTCATCTTGGTCTTTATGGATCACTCTTTGTCTGGCCCATCACCTAGGACCAATTTGCATTGGGAGACCCTACCAGGGGCTATTATTCCCGACAACATAGCTCCTAGGCTCACGCAGGCACGCAAACCCCTCCACCACGTTAAGGTAGTGATCCGGGGTCATTCTCACATTCTCAAGTCAGTACATATTCCTGTTGACCATACTCCTGTCTCCTTATGTTGTATATTGTAAATTTCTCCATAAATGAATATCTTAGGATGCCTAATGTCATTAATGACTCATCCTCTGCACATTTAAACCGATTATAACCCTAAATCACAGTTTGCTGAGTCCTTGCTCATTCTCTGTATTCTGAAGCCACAGCTAAGGGTCACATTCTAATTCCAGGAACTACCACACACTGACCATGACATTTGTTGATAGAAACAGCCATGAGCCTGTCCCCAAACTGTCAATACCACCCCATGTTAACGCCTGAATAGCCAAAGTAATTAGCTTGGTGTGTGAGAACTGATATCAAATCAAAAATGAATAACATTTTGAGCACAATATTATCAATTCCAGCATGATTATAATCCCAGCATTTATTCTTTTGTTAAATTGCAGTGCAGTGTGAGAGCAGAGTAGAAACACAGGAAGATGGTTGCGGTGCTTCATAGTCATGCTGCCAAGCAAAGTCCCGATTATTACATTTAGGTAAACATACATTCACTACTGTGTCCACTAGTTCCATTTACATAAATACCATGGATCAACAAGTTGAAACACCACCCAAAAATGCTTTCTGCACGTCTGTGTTCTAATCTCTGTGTCACTAATATTATTGACATTTTATATTGATACAGAGCAAAAACTGAAATAAGCTGGGTTTTTATTAAAGGAAAATGATCATTCTCAGTACATAATAACAGTAAATTGTTATATTAAAATGCCTCTAAGAACATGTTCATTTCAGATTAATTATCAGTCAAAAAATGGTAACAATATTTTATGACAATTATGATTAAGATATATAACAATTGGAACTCATTATATTGTGGTTGATTGCTGCAAAAATCAAAACAAACAAACAAACAAAAAAAAACCTTATAACAGACTTAAAGAAAGTAAAATAATGAAATACAACCTGAGAAAAGGGAAACTTTCTACTTTCTTGTGCCAGTCACTTGGTGTTGTTTGTTGTGAGTTCTCTGCTTTGAGATTTGAAACCAATAATGGTGTCTGTATGTGAAGGAGGATGTGGGTAGACTTCCTAAACTCACATGCCCATACTATTGATGTGTCTACAGAAATAAACTGTCATCTTTGTTGCAGCTTAGGACTCCTAATGTCAACAATTGCTCATCCACTGCAATGTTTAAAAGAATTATAGCGATTCCATCATGACTCAGTACAGCAGTGTTTTCACTTTTTTTTTTTTTTGGTGCCTTCTCCCCTTCAATAGGGGAGGCTTACTCACAATTGCAGGCCATTTGAGGCCTGTAGCTTGAAAGACAGGGTAGTTTTTTTTCTTTTCTTTTGGTTCTCGGTTTGCAAGCTTTCTGCTGGAGGTTCTCAGTTGTATTTAGGTAAGGTAGCAGTTTAGTTTGTTTCTTATGTTTTGATTGTTATGGATTATTGGCAGTCATGGCTTGTTTTTTTACACTTATGTGTGTGCTGGCTTCAGTGACTTCCTGAGAGGTATGATTGGTTGGCCGAGTGGAAAGTATTTATTTGCTCTGTGTATGAAGTCCTTTCTTTACAGTGTCCTAGTCTGAAGTTATTTGTTTTATTAGGTTAGCAGTATAAGAAGCCTTTGTCCTGTCTAGAGTTGTGTTCTTAGTTTTTTGTGTTTTTTTGTCAGTTTGCCCTTTGGTTTGTTTTTATGTTGCTGGGACTACTTGGTTTCCATTCTGTGTTTGGAGAACTGGATTAGTCAAATCATTAATTCATTCATTCATTATCTGTAACCCTAATCCAGTTCAGGGCGGCGGTGGGTCCAGAGCCTTCCTGGAATCATTGGGTGCAAGGTGGGAACACACCATGGAGGGGCACCAGTCCTTCACAGGGAGACACACACTCACACATTCACTCACACCTACAGACACCTTTGAGTCTCCAATCCACCTTCCAACGTGTTTGGGGTTTTTGTTTGGACTGTGGGAGGAAACCCACGCGGACAAGGGAGAACACACCACACTCCTCACAGACAGTCACCCGGAGGAAACCCATGCAGACACAGAGAGAACACACCACACTCCTCACAGACAGTCACCCGGAGGAAACCCACGCAGACACAGAGAGAACACACCACACCCCACACAGACACAGGGAGAACACACCACACTCCTCACAGACAGTCACCCGGAGGAAAGACACACAGACACAGGGAGAACACACCACACTCCTCACAGACAGTCACCCGGAGGAAACCCACGCAGACACAGAGAGAACACACCACACTCCTCACAGACAGTCACCCGGAGGAAACCCATGCAGACACAGAGAGAACACACCACACTCCTCACAGACAGTCACCAGGGACTTGAACCCACAACCTCCAGGTCCCTGGAGCTGTGGGACTGTGACACTACCTGCTTCACCACCGTGCCGCCCCTAGTCAAATCATCAAAAATGTCACAAAGCAGCTTCACAGAATTCCAGTAAAGACAAAGTTTTGATATGAAATGTAAAAAATGTAAAGAATGTAGAGATGTATAAATCCCCAGGAGAGCGAGGCCAAGGGCGACAGTGGCAAGGAAAAACACCCTCAGCTGAGGAAGAGACCTTGGGAGGAACCAGGGCTCACACAGAGGACCTACCCTCCTCTGGTCAATCTACTGGTAACAGTTAGGTGTCTGTGAGAACTTCAGTGTAGGGGCAGCTCCAAGGCCAGTGGTGGTGGCTGGAGAGTGGGCAGCTGGTCTGATGCGTGGAGCAGGAGCTCGACAGTCATCCATCAGTGTCCAGACGGACAGGCGGGTGTCGTTTACTCAGAAAAAGGTAGAGGGATGAAGTTAGTTGTGATCTGTTTGAATGTAAAGCAGAGAATGTGAACATAGCCAGAGTGTGGCTAATGACTCCGGCAGATCTGACTATGACAGCTTTAACTAAAAGGAGGGAACCAGAAGGACACACAGACATGGGAGCATCCTGAAACACTGGCATCCCTCCGCTCCACCGCCAACAAACCTGAGTGAACGCGTGAAGCGGTGGACGACACCAGTTTAGTATAATGCATTGTCTGGGTCCTGGATGACCATAAACCAAGAAATTCTTCCTCTTTTCTGGTTCTTCCTTTTTTTGAAAAATTCTGTAAAGGGATTAGAGATCCTGTATGTTGGTTGCATATAGCTAACTGTTGAAGTGCAGAGTAAAGCACTTTCTAGATGTGGCTGGTTGGTAGTGAAGGATCCTCCAGGTGTATTGTCCTCCATTGAGATTCCAGGGGATGAACATCATTTGAGAATGTTATGATGTGCTATTTTGTCAATATGGTCCTGCTCTTTTTGATCTCCCTCCAGTTATTCATGCATCATCCACCTGGCAGCAAGCCTTCCAGTATTGCCATTCAGTCAGGAGTAAGTAGTTAATGGGTATGACTGGCCTTGCTAAAGTGACGGGTAGGAGGAATGTGTCTATACCGGGGGTAGTTTTATGGCAGTTTTTGTATGCGAGTTGATTACAATCAGTTGAATAGCCAACCAAGGAAGGATGCATTTCCTCTCCCTCAAATTGAGGAGTCCCTGAATGCTCTTTCTGGTGCACAGGGGTATTCCACAATGGATTTGGTGAGTGGGTGCAATGAGATTCCAATGACCTACACCTGTTAAATTCCATATCAATTACATAATTCTGTTAATAACATATAAAGCTCTGCGTGGGCTCACTCCTGAATACCTTCAAGATACTATTTCCTATTATGAGCCTCCACAATTGCTCAGATCACAGAGTACTGGACCTTTAATAGTTCCCAGAATTCAGAAGGCCTCAGGTGGGGGAAGAGCTTTTTCTTATAAAGCCCCCAACTCTGGAATGATCTTCCAGAAAATGTTCGGGACTCAGACACAGTCACAATCTTCAAATTAGAAATACTTCAAATTAGAAATACAGCTTTTGGCAGTTAATACTCCTCCATAGATAAAGGCGGCAGATCCAGGGGGTCCATGGACACAGGGAATTATAGTAAACTGAGACGCTGGTGTTGTCCCGCCGCTTCACGTGATCACTCAGGTTTGTTGGCAGTGGAGCGGAGAGATCCAGTGTTTCAGGAAGCTCCCACATCTGTGTGTCCTTCTGTTTCTCCTCTTTTAGTTAAAGCTTTCATTAGCCACACTCTGGAAATGTTCACATTCTTTGCTTTACATTCACACAAACAGATCACAACTAACTCCATCCCTTTTCCTTTTTCAGAGTAAATGACCACCCCCCTGTCCGTCTGGACACTGATGGATGACTGTCGAGATCCTGCTCTACGCTTCAGACAAGCTGCCCACGCTCCAGCCACCACCACTGGCCTTGGAGCCTCTGTTTACAGAGATCCGGGTCCAAGCCTCCTGTGAGCGAGCCAGGGGCCACAGTGGCAAGGGAAAAACTCCCTCAGCACACGAGGAAGAAACCTTGGAAGGAACCAAGACTCATACGGGGAACCCATCCTCCTCGGGTCGACACCGGAGACACAACAGAGAACAGAACAGAAGTAAAAGTGAAGTGATGACAGATGAAGGGGTTATAGTAATGTGAATGTAGTATATTAGTGATGTATGAGTCTGATGAAGGAGGAGGTGATCAGGGATTCTGTGTGAGTTAAAAGTAGGTGCAAAGTTAATCTGAGATAAAACAGCATGGCCAAGCATGATAGTGTAGATGAGACAAGGCCAGGATCTTGTACAGAACACACACGGTCTGGATCAGGGCAACACCTGGAGAGCAGCAGGACATCTCTCAAAGCATGAGAGAGACAGGAGAAAGAGAACCAGACAAAGGGAACAGATAAAAATACAGAGGTTAGCAGGTTCATGGTAAAGAGCGGGCAAAATTGTCCTGCGAAAAAAGCTTCCACGGGTCAGGCAAGAGAACCCAGCGACAGACTAACTAAAAGAGCTGTAGCTATGGTCATATGACCGGGTTAATACAGAACAGTGATAATATGAAAACCAGCTCGAACACCAATAGAGAAGGAGTAACCTGAAAGTGAGTGATTAACCAAAAGCTTGTTTGAAAAGGTAGGTGTTTAGTCTAGATTTAAAGATTGAGAGTGTGTCTGAGCCCCAAACAGTAACCGGAGGCTATTCCAGAGTTGAGGAACTTTGTGAGAAAAGGCTCTTCCTCCTGCAGTGTTTTTCTTAATGCGAGGAACAAAGAGTAGATGGGCATCCTGTGAACAAAGTGTACGTGACGGGCGATAAGGTATGAGAAGTTCAGTAAGATACTGTGGTCCTAAACCATTTAGAGATTTATAAGCTAAGAGGAGTATTTTATAGTCAATGCGAAATTTTACAGGTAGCCAGCGCAGGGACGAGAGAACTGGGGATATATCATCGAATTTTATAGCTCTAGTGAGCACCCTGGCTGCTGCATTGTGAACTGAAGCTTGTGTAACGCTTTGCACGAGCTCCCTGCCAGGAGCGCATTGCAGTTTTCTAGACGTGAAGTTATAAAAGCATGCACTAGTTTCTCTGCATCTTTTAAGGATAAGGTATGCCGAATTTCGGCAACATTGTGTAGGTGGAAGAAGGTGGTTTTGACTGTATTGGATATGTGGGTATCAAATGTGAGAGTCGAATCAAAGGCTACCCCTAAGTTTTTAATGATGGTATTGTGTCTTACTGTTGAATTATCAAGATTAATAGCAGCATTTCTGAGTGAATGTATCTGAGTATCTGTATCTAGTAACAACACCTCAGTTTTATCAGAATTTAACATGAGAAAAGTTTGCATCATCCTGTCTTTAATTTCAGTTGGACATTCTGTTATTTTACATAGACAAGCAACATCATTAGGTTTGGCTGATATATACAGTTGTGTCATCAGCGTAACAGTGGAATTCAATACCATGCTTACGGATTAGTCAACCGAGTGGCAGCATGTAGAGTGTGAACCATACAGGGCCAAGCACTGATCCTTGTGGAACACCATATTTAACTAAAGTATTTTTAAAGGAATTATTATTCAGATAAACAACTTGACAATGGTCAGATAAATAGTATATGAACCAAGAGAGGGCAGATAATTTTATTCCTACCAGAGTTTCCAGCCTATCAAGTAGCATCACATGATCTATGGTATCAAATGCTGCACTAAGGTCAAGCAGCACCAGAACAGAGATATAGCCCTTATCATGTGAAAGGAGTAAGTCATTAGTTACTCTTGTTAGAGCTGTTTCTGTGCTGTGATTTGATCTAAATCCAGACTGAAAAATGTCATGAATGTCATTGTTTTGTAGGTAAGAGCACAACTGCTGTGACACGACTTTTTCTAGAATCTTAGCAATAAAAGTGAGGTTTGATCTTGGCCTGTAGTTTGTGAGCTCAAGGGTTGAGATTGGGTTTTTTATTAATTGGTTTGATTACCGCTAGTTACAGAGGTTTTGGTACATATCCAATGTTGAGGGATGAGTTTATTATTGTGAGCAATGGTCTAATGACTTTAGGTAAAATTTGTTTAAATAATTGTGTTGGTACAGGATCCAGTAAGCATGAAGATGATTTAGATGAGCTAATTAAACTAAGCAGTCATTTTCATTGACAGAATTGAAGTAGTCTAAGTGCACCTCAGAGCAGGTGGGGGGGTTCATCTACAAGAGCCGATGCGACATTGGACTGATTTTGGGTTTTGAGGCAATCAATTGTATCATTAAAAACCTCATGAGGTCATTACTACAGAAATCAGAGGGGACAATGGGGTTGATTTCCTTTTTGTTGTCAATTAGATTTGATACAGTGCTAAAAGGAATCTAGGGTTGTCTTTGTTGTTTCTATAAGGGAAGAGATGTACTGTGATTTGGCTTTAGATGAGGCATGTTTGTAGTCGGTGAGGCTGTGCTGCCGTGCAGTTCGGAAACATTCTAGTTTTGTATGTCTCAATTTACTTTCATGGTTACGAGCAGCCAGTTTTAAAGCACACATGCTGTCACTGTACCACGGAGCAAGCCTTTTCTCTCTAAATTGTTTGGCCTTGACTGATGCAACACTATCTAGGTTTGTACACAGTAAAACCTAGTTTTTATGTTTTATTTGTAGGTTATTTGTAACCGACAGTTACCATGTGGAGATGCTGCTGATTCATGGTAAAATTGTCATTTTAATCTCATTATTGCAATAAAATTTTTGCTTGTCCAAATGGAATTACGTCTGAACAGTCGTATAACACCTGGAAAACTTGAGATCAATTTGATTCGATTTCTTTATCAAGTCTGTGGGGATTAAAGAAAGTTTGATCCTGTAATTTTAATATTTGGAGTAAAAGCCATTTCAAAATGTGAGAAAAGTTGACCATTTACAGAGTTTCTGGTTTAAACCAAAATTCCTTTTTAGAGGAAAGCACTGGAGACCGTGTGCCATAAACAGAGCCTGGGGTGTTGTTTTTATGATACAAATGTTCAATCAATTGCAAAATGTTTTATAAATGATATATATCATTTCTCTCCATCCAGTTCACTAGAATGGTCATGTATACCTCAACTTCACAGAACTTCACTGCAGCAGCTAAGTCCCTTTTTCAGCGGTGTTTGCTTTAGGTGGTTATCTGCCTCATGCTACCTCCTGCTGAACCCTATGCTTTAGTGCAGCTGCTGAACCTGGAAAGGCAATTTTCCTGAGGTGAGTAATTACATTACATTTACTCAAGTACATGATGTTAAATAAACTTGATAGATTTGTTCAGTAGTGAGTGTCAAAAAAGGAGATGGGAGCCATTAAACACAAGGAAGCCCATAAAGGTGACATTCATCATTTTAATAATTAAACAAACCCTGTGTATAAAACTCTCCATGTGCTGCTCTGCAGTCGGTTTGCTCTCGAAACCGCTCTAATGTGTTTACGAAGGCCCAGTGTCTGTAAATGGGTAAAAAAACAAAGTGTCTCGGTCTATGCCTAATGATTTATTTAATGATTTAATTAACTCCTAATGAAAACCCAGTAACACCTTGTTCATTAGTAATGAGTTACATTGTGTTCCTGGAAATTCCCCAAAAACACATAGTGACCACTAAATCATTATCTAACAAAAATGACCTCCACCGTAGTTTATTACATCTGTAAGGGAACAGGGAGGAGCATTTTTTTTCCAGGGAGGCAATGCGACTCTTTTTTTGAGAAATCTGTGTAAAGAAAGCTCAGTTTCAGCTGCTCACTGGACAAAAGCAAAGGCTAGACACAGACGTGACCAGTTTGAAATTTTATTACACAAAGGACAAAGGGGAAATAAGAAAAACAGAGCCCAGAGGGACTAAATCCAGAGGCCAAAACAGAGTATAAACTAAGCGAGATTTCTGTACACGTGAAAACAAAACAGAAGAAAACACTCTGCTGAAAAACAACTTGTTCTTGACATCATTAGAGTCCAAAAACACTGTTTACCACAGCGCCACGCCTCTTCACCAACTGCTACAAGTGCCGAGAGCCACTGTGACCTGCTCCTAGCGCTGCTGTTTTCACTTAGAGCCTGTTAAAGCATGTTACGCTGCGCTGTGTGTTTTCTCTCTCTCTTTCACTGTCTCTGTAAAATTCTAGGTTCTGCAGTCTGTTCCAATCCGTGTGTTTGTTCACCCGTCTAGAATTCGTTCCATAATCCACTCCATGTGTTCTGTCTGTCATTGTTTCCTATACATCATAGAGATAGATAGCCTTTATTGTCATTGCACAGGTACAACGAAATTAGCAACTTAAAGTGCATAAACAAACAAAACAGTAGAAACATGCAGTTTTTTACAATATAAATAACAGATTATTGCACAAGCCCTGAGTAGTTGAAGAGATTAATGTGTGTGTGTTTGCTGTGTATTACACAGGCCCTGAGTGGCTTAAGAAATGTGTGTGTTCAGTTCCTGTACAGCACTGGGGTCAAAGCTGTTTTTCAGTCTGTTTGTCCTGGATGTGATGGACCTGAAGTGTTTTCCTGAGGGCAACTGTTGGAGGAGATGGTGTACAGAGTGGGAGGAGTCTTTCAGTATACTGGCTGCCCTGCTTAGGCAACGGGAGCTGAACAGATCCAGCCTGGGCAGTGGACAGCCGATGATCTTCTGGGCCATGTTGATCACTCTCTGTAGTGCTCTCCTTTCTGCCACTGTACCATGTTGAGATGCAGTAGGTCAGCACACTCTCGATGGCACAGCGGAAGTAGGACACCAGCAGCTTCTCCTGACGGTAGTTTTTCCTGAGAATTCTCCTGAGTCCCTGCTGTGCCTTCCTAACCACAGCTGTGGTGTTGGTGGTCCAGGAGAGATCTTCAGAGATGTGCAGAAATCTGAAGGAAGGGACTCTTTCCACACAGTCCCCATTTATGATCAGTGGTGTTGGGTCTATGCATTTCCTTCGGAAGTCTATGACCAGTTCTATTGTTTTGGAGGAGTTCAGGGAGAGATTGTTCTCTGCACACCACTCCCAGGACTTCATCCCTGTAGGCGGTCTCATCTCCACCAGATATGAGTCCCACCACGGTTGTGTCATCCGCGAACTTGATGATTGTTTTGCTGGAGTGGTTGGGGGTGCAGTTGTGGGTGTAGAATACATATAGGAGAAGACTCAGCACGCAGCCCTGTGGAGCTCCAGTGCTGGGTGTTACCCTGGAGGACTGATGATGGCCTAATCTAAAAGACTGGGTGTGGTTTATTAAAAATTCCTTAATCCAGATGCATGTGGATTGAGAAAGTCCAAGGTCTATGAGTTTGGTCACCAGTCTGCTGGGGATGACCGTATTAAAGGTGGAGCTAAAGTCTATAAAAAGCATCCTTACATAGTTCCCCTGGTGTTCCAGGTGTGTGAGTGCTGTGTGAAGGGTAGTGTTGATGGCATCCTCAGTGGACCTGTTTGTTTTTTAAGCAAACTGATGTGGATCGAAGCTGGGAGGGAGAGTGGCTCTGATGTGCTGTAGAACCAGTCTCTCAAAGCACTTCATTATAACCGATGTGAGTGCGACTGGGCAGTAGTCATTGAGGTCGCTGATGGTGTTCTTTTTGGGCAGCAGGAAGATGGTGGCAGACTTCAGACATGGTGGTATGATGGATTTTGATAGGGACAGGTTGAAGATTTTTGTGAAAATGTCACAGAGCTGGTCTGCGCATATTTTCAGCACCTTTCCTGTCACACCATCCGGACCAGCAGCTTTCCTGGGGTTCACTGTTTCAAGTACACGTCTCACCTCGTGTTCTTGCAGCATGAGGATGTGGTTATTGGAGACTGGTGGAGGTCTTGTGTTTGTCTCCGCTGCTCCCACCTCATAGCGAGCAAAAAGCAGTTTCTGGACTTGTGGTTGGTGATGTGTTGAATGCCCTGCCACATGTGACGTGGGTCGTTGTTGGTGAAGTGTTCCTCAATTTTCCTCTTGTAGGCAATCTTGGCCTCTTTGATGCCTCTCTTCAGGTTGGTGCTTGCCACGCTGTTTAAGGCTCTGTCCCCAGACCTGAATGCGATGTTACGCTTGTTGAGGAGAATTCGGACCTCTTTTGTTAACCAGGGTTTTTGGTTTGGGTAAACCCTGATGTGTTTGTCCACTGTTAAATTGTCCACACAGTTCTTGATGTAGCAGAGTACAGTTGATGTGTACACTTCCAGGTCCTGATCCTCAAAGATGTCTCAGTTGGTTCTTTCGAAGCAGTCCTGCAGCTGTAAGGAAGTTCCTTCGGGCCATGTCTGGACAGTTTTTGTGATAGGGTGAGCTCTTTTTTGGGGGGGTGTATGCCGGAGTTAGAAATATAGAGCAGTGGTCTGATTGACCCAAGTGTGGTAATAGGGTAGTTTTAAAACTGTTCTTTAAATCTGAGTACACCTTATCCAGTGTATTTTTCTCCCTGGTAGCACATTTGGTGTGCTGATCAAATTTAGGGAGGACTCGTTTTAAATCAGCATGATTAAAATCACCAGCTATTATGTGGACCGCTTCAGGGTAACTGTTTTGCTATGAATTGATGGCACTGAGCAGGTAGCTTAGAGAGCATTGAGCTGCTCATCTGTGCGCGCCGCCATCTTGGTTACTCTTCTTGGTTACTCATCTCGGCGGCAATCATAAATACGTCTGTGTGTAAGCTGCTAGTCAGCTGTGTTTGTGCTCTGTGCTTCTGTGATTTTGTTGTGTATATTAAATTCTGTGTGTTTGCCTGGTTTTGATTTTGTGATATTCTTACTTTGACAACGAGTTTGTTTTTGCCCCTTTTGGTTACTTATGTTAGATCTGTTATTTGTAAAGTATTCTAAATACTTTAGAAATAAGTATGTGTAAAGAGTAAGGTAAGACATTGTCTTTTGTTTCCTTTTGTTTTCACTTAGGTGAATTAGAGCTGTTTGGGGGTCAGTTAGGATGGGTGTTTTTTGTTATTTTTGTCGGCATAAGGCCATCCCGAAATTCACTGGTGTTTGTCTCTTTGTAAATATCACCTATACAATATATATTCTATTCATTATCCATTCTGTGTTTCTGTTTGTGTCCTTTACGTCCACATTCACGTCTCTGTTACAGTTATTCCTTTCCCATACACTAATCCTGACACACACCTCATTCTGTTACAGTTCAACCCTAGACTGGGTTGTAACAGAATTTCTTCACCCCCCCCCAAAAAAAAAATATAAATATTATATAGATATGAAGATATGTTTATATTTATAAAAGTGTAAGTAAATGACATTAACAGGAGCAGCCCAAGTATTGCACTCAGAGATGTCAGGTAATAAAACTTTCAGTAATTAAAGTGAACCATAGGACTTTCTAGTACTTTCTAAGAGGGTTGAGGCACCACCTGGAATCAGCCGTACAATATCCTGGTGATAGGGCCAATGCCTTGACCACCACTGCACCACCAGCTTGGGGACTATGTAGACCAGCCTTACATAGTGTGACCAGACGTCCTCTTTTATTTACCCGGACATGTCATCTTTTTTAGACTTAATATATGTCCCGGCGGAATTTCACAAACATCCGAGATTTTGTTTTTCTAGAGTTTACATAGAACTTCGAGAAGCGTTTCGTTTACAAACTATTCCCGCCCTCCCCTACTCCGATTGATTCGCTTGAGTGACAAGCGGGAGTGGTGAAGTAGCCTAAAATCTTCTGATTGGACGGTCTGACTGTAGAGCTACCGTTATTGGTTGATAACCTTCTCTGTAAACATTTAATTGGTCAGTCTGCATGTGCAAAGCTCATGTACCAACCTACTCTCTCTCTCTCTCTCTCTCTCTCTCTGCTGTGCCTCAAAAATTAAAGTGTTACTGTAATATATCAGAGAGGACATCCCAGACCGCAATGACCTTGTATTTCTCTGCCCTAGAGTGCCTAGTCAAATTATGGGTGTGTCTGAAGGAGTTACGTGATACTGATGAGTGGGTTTTTTTATTTATTTATTTTTTTTAAGTCACCATGAATGAAGAGAATCTGTGGTCCTTTAATTTAATATACTGAGGGGTTTAAAACCTCCAGCAGCACTGCTGTGTCTGATCCACTCTACACCAGCACAATACACACTAACACACCACCACCATGTCAGTGTCACTGCAGCGCTGAGAATGACCCACCACCACATCACACCTGCTCTGTGGGGGTCCTGAGCGCTGAGGAACAGGGGGAGAGGGGGGTAATACAGTATGCAGAGCCACAGACTAACTGTAAAATTACAAAGTGCTCCTGTGTTGTCACTGCAGCAGCTAAATGCTGTTTGGTGTTGTGTGCTTTAGGTGGTGATCTGCTTTGTGCTGTCCCCTGCTGGACACTACGCTTTAGTGCAACTACTGCAGCAGCTGAATGTGTGAATGAGGTGAGATGTTACTCATTACATTTAAATCAAATCAAATCAAATCAAATTTATTTATATAGCGCTTTTCACAACTGATGTTGTCACAAAGCAGCTTCACAGAATTCCAGTAAGACAAAGATTTGACATGAAATGTAAAAACAAATGTAAAACCCTCAAGTGAGCAAGCCAGGGGGCGACAGTGGCAAGGAAAAACTCCCCCAGCTGAGGAAGAAACCTTGGGAGGAACCAAGGCTCACAAGGGGTGACCCATCCTCCTCTGGTCAATCTACTGGTGATAATAGTTAGTAGTCCATGAGAAATTCAGTGTAGGGACAGCTTCAAGGCACTTGGTGGTTGCTGGAGCGTGGGCAGCTGGTCTGAAGCGTGGAGGAGGATCTCGACAGTCATCCATCAGTGTCCAGACCGACAGGTGGGCAGTCGTTTACTCGGAAAGATGTAAAGGGATGGAATTAGTTTTGAACTGTTTTGTGTTTGTAAAGTAGAAAATATGAAAATTTCCAGAGTGTGGCTAATGACTCCAGCAGATCTGACTATGACAGCTTTAACTAAAAGGAGAGAACCAGGAGGACACACAGACACGGGAGCATCCTGAAACACTGGCATCCCTCCGCTCCACCGTCAACAAACCTGAGTGATCGCGAGAAGCGGCGGGACGACAGCACCAGCGTCTCAGTTTTCTATAATTCCCTGTGTCCATGAACCCCCCGAATCTGCCGCCTTTATCTATGGGGGAGCATTAGCTACCAAAAGATAAACTAAACAAATGAGTTTTTAGCCTACATTTGAAGATTGCGACTGTGTCTGAGTCCCGAACATTTTCTGGAAGATCATTCCAGAGTTTGGGGGCTTTATAAGAAAAGGCTCTTCCCCCAGCTGAGGCCTTCTGAATTCTGGGAACAATTAAAAATCCAGTATTCTGTGATCTGAGTGAACGTGGAGGCTCATAATGGGAAATTGTATCTTGAAGATATTCAGGAGCAAGCCCATGTAGAGCTTTATATGTTAATAACAAAATTTTGCAGTTAATGCGGAATTTAACAGGCAGCCAATGAAGTGATAATAAAACTGGGCTGATATGTTCAAATTTTCTAGTTTTAGTGAGGACCCTAGCTGCAGCATTTTGAACTAGTTGAAGTTTTCTTAAATTGCTGCTGGTGCATCCTGACAGTAGTGCATTACAGTAGTCAAGCCTTGAAGTAATAAAGGCATGTACTAATGTTTCTGCGTCCTGGAGGGATAAGGCATTTCTAATCTTAGCAATATTGCGAAGATGTAAAAAAGCTGTCCTAGTGATACTACCTATGTGTTGATCAAATGATAAATCCGGGTCAATTATGATACCAAGATTTTTTGCTGCTGAACCAGGTTTAACTGGAGAGTCAGCGAGATTTAAAATTAAATCTAATAATTTAATTCTTGCCACTTTTGGACCCAAAAGCAGGACCTCTGTTTTGTTGCTGTTTAGAAGGAGGAAGTTACGCAACATCCAGCCTTTCACGTCTTTTACACAGTCCTCTATTTTCTTTAATCTGTGTTTGTCATCGGGCTTGGCTGAAATATACAATTGTGTGTCGTCTGCGTAACAGTGAAAGTTAATGTCATGGTTTCTTATAACTGTGCCTAGCGGTAACATGTATAATGTAAATAATAATGGTCCTAAAATAGAGCCTTGTGGCATTCCAAATCTTACTTTAGAATAATTTGAATTTAGATTGTTTACTTTTACGAATTGATAACGTTCCGTTAAGTAAGATTTGAACCATAATAGGGCTGTCCCTGTGATTCCAACCATGTTTTCTAACCTTTCTATGAGAATATTGTGGTCTATTGTATCAAAGGCTGCGCTTAGGTCAAGAAGCACCAACAGGGATACGTGGCCTTGATCAGAGGCAAGAAGAAGATCATTTGTTATCTTGACTAGAGCTGTCTCTGTACTATGATGTTGCCTGAATCCAGATTGGAATTTTTCATATATATGATTCTTATGTAGATATGAACTAAGTTGTTGGGCCACAGCTCTTTCTAAGATCTTGGACAGAAATGGCAAATTAGAAATAGGCCTGTAATTAGACAGTGTACTAGCATCAAGATTTGGTTTCTTGATCATAGGTTTAATAACTGCTAGTTTAAAAGCTTTGGGTACATGGCCCAGGCTAAGGGATGAGTTTACTATAGTTAAAAGAGGATCAATAATAGCTGGTAGTACTTCTTTGAGCAACTTTGTGGGAATTGCATCAAGTGTGCAAGTTGTACAGTTTGCGGAGGTGATAATCTTCTCTAGTTCTAATTGTGGGAGTGGGTAAAAGGTTTCAAGTCTTTCTTTTACAGTTACATTATGTTTTATATCATTCACATCGGGTGGCAGCCAGGATGGATTTAATCCTGTGGCTTGAGTTTGTTGTCTAATATTCTCAATTTTATTATTAAAAAAGTCCATAAAATCTTTACTGGTGAGAGTTGCTGGAATTAGTTGTTCAGAAACTGCTTGATTTTTTGTAATTCTAGAAAACACACTAAACAGTGCTCTCGGATTATTTTTATTGTTGGAGATCAGCGAGGCCAGATATGCTGAGCCAGCTTTAGTGAGGGCATTTCTATACTCTATAAGGCTGTCCTTCCAGGCAGAATGGAACACTTCAAGCTTGGTTGATCGCCATTTCCGCTCTAGTTTTCGTAATGTTTGTTTTAAAGTACGGGTCTTATCATTATACCATGGTGCGAGCTTTTTCTGTCTTATACTTTTATGTTTAAGTGATGCTACCTTTTCTAAAGTAGATCGACAGGTATTTTCTAGGTAATCAGTTAGTACATCTAGGTCCATTGGGTCTGATGGAGTTGGAACTGGGGTCAATAGTTCTGGTAGGTTTTCTATAAATTGTAGGGCGGTAGATGGTTTTATTATATGCCTTGTAGAATAGCGAGGGTTCTTACATATATTATGGCTAAGACGTAGCTCATATGAAATTAAGTAATGATCGGAGATTGCTGAGGATTGCGGTAAGATATTAATTTTGTCAATGTTAAGACCTAGTGTCAGAACTAAGTCTAAAGTGTGACTGCAGTAGTGTGTAGGCCCTGTTACATTTTGAGTAATACCAATAGAGTCTAAGATTGAGGTAAATGCCTTTTTTAGTGGGTCACTTTCCTTCTCAAAATGGATATTGAAATCTCCTACAATTATAACTTTATGATTGCACACTGCTAGGTTTGTAGCAAAATCGCTGAATTCTTTCAGAAATTCTAAGTAAGGCCCTGGTGGTCTGTAAATGTTGCATAATAAAAATGCGTCCTTTTTTGTGACCGGATTTGTAATAATAGTGGAGAGAACCTCAAAAGAAGAGAAGGTGTCACATTGTTTAAGACTAATTTCTAGGGTATTTTGGTAAATTACACATACTCCACCTCCTTTGCCTGATATTCTTGGGCTATGTGCATAATTATAGCCTAGGGTGGTGGATTCATTTAGTGCTAAATATTCATTTGGTCTAATCCACGTTTCCGTGAGACAGAAAACATTGAATTTATGATCACTTATAATATCATTTACGATGAGTGCTTTTGAGTTTAGTGATCTTATGTTGAGTAACCCAAATTTTAGTTCTGAGTTCTGTTGCTGCTAGGTGTTGTGTATGATTTAATATTGATTAGGTTGCTGAAACAGGCTGATTTTGTTTTTCTACTTTTACATTTAGTTCGGGGGAAAGACACAGTCTCAATACAGTTGAACCTGGGTGACGCCTCAAGACAGTTCGCAGACGGTCGGTTTAGCCTGTCTGTCTGCGGCCTGGTCCTGGCTCTGGATTGTCAGCAGCTATCTACACTACTCTGCTGACTAACTAAAAGACTATGTGCTATGCTGCAAGAAAGTAAGGCAGCACCCTCCCGTGTGGGGTGGATACCATCCCTACCTATAAGACCAGGCTTGCCCTCAAAACGTAACCAATTGTCTATAAAGCCCACTTGATTTTTGGAACACCACTTGGACATCCAGCAGTTTAACGCCCAATGTCTGCTGTAAGCTTCGTCGCCACGCCGCATTGGTATACACAGTTACAATACACAGTTACACCTACAAAATGATGGAACAAGCAAAATAATAGAGAAATAAAATTAATTTATGAAAAAGAAAACCCCAAACATATTTGCCCAGGTCCTTTTGGGGCTCATCAGTATAATTTCATAAAAGGTTTTTATTTCTAGAATATAATATTTCCTAAATTAATTATAAATGTACTATGACAACGATAGAACTTAAACCATTTCAGCACATTCCCACTGATACCCACTGTGTCCGTAAGATGATAAAGTAGAATACTGTCAGATAGTGTCAAATAGTGTACTGAGATCCAGCAGGAGACGGGAACAAACAGCAAACCATAGGTCATAGGAGGAGGAGTAGAACAAGTGTGTGTTTACTTACTCAATATTGACTAAAGAAGAGACACCTTAAAACAGTTCTAAACAGTTCTCTCTTTACAAAAGAACATACAACAGAATCAATTCTGAATCAGAGTTCTGACATTTTATGCAAAATATCAAGTGAATCTAGTATTGCCTGATCAGCTGGCACAATATTAATAAAGTAAAACAGTAAAAAAAATAGTTTAAAGTGTAATTTTAGGTACAATTTTGAAACACTGGCACCATGTTTCCTACGAGACAATTAGACCAAATCACAGTAGTTTTAATATTTCGGGTAAACATCTCTATAATAAAACTAGAATAGCAGTATTCTATATATAGTAATATTGCTAGTGGCTTAAAAAGTACATTTTCCCTTCAAAATTAAATTTCTTTTAAATCTTCAGGTGTCCTATAATTCATTTAATTCAGTTCCCTCCGATTATAATTTGTGATTGAGTAAAGAAATCATTTTTATTGTGTTTTTTTATTTTGACAGGATTTATTTTGCTAATATGGCTCTTCGTTACTAGAATTAGTGCTGTAGTTATTTTTAGGAGAATCACACTGCGAGAGTGAGCCACTCAAATAAAATGTTAATGTATTCTGTGACTTCGTAAGGAGAATAATCTACATTTTCATTTTATTATTGACATTTAAAAACATTTTTATTTGTTTAAATTCAGTATATTCTGATTTTCTTGAGTCAAATATAAAGAAGATGTCATGACACAGAAGTAATATACACTCATTTATTTAAAGCATGTTTTATGTGATTTACAGAGTATAGCCCCAGCTAACTGGTGCCTGACAGCAGCACAAACCAGGAGAAGGTAAGAAACATGAAAGTGAGTTGCTCTGGGTAAAAGAGTCTGCTAAAAGCTGTAAATGTAAATGAAGATTTATGTTAAACCCTAATGGCCTACATTTATAATAGATGTGGAACAATATAAAGCCTTTTTTCCAGACATCTGTGGTCCACAATTAAACTTTGACTGATAAATTAATCAATACAATAAAACAATAGTATTCACAAATTGATTAGTAAATGAAATTGAGTTATTCATTAAAAAATACAAATAAAATATCATTGACACTATGTAAACAGAACATATCTGTGAGAAATGAAAAAGGAATGGTTGACTGCTTAATGATTTTCAGAACTAGCTCATATGAGAGCATTGAAAATCTGTGTTAACAGTTTTTATACATCTCAAACTAAAGGCTTTGTTGGGTCTTGTTGTACAAAGAGGTTTTCCAGTGATTGAGAAATGAAAGGAAATTTAATTTAAAGATTTATAGACAGTTATACTGCAGTATATTTTTATATCTCAGGAGCTGATTCTCAAAGCTGAACCTGTGATCATTTTCTTGATTTGCTGGGTACAGTAATTAATAATGTTAGCACTTCAGCACTGTTAAATGTATTTATCCAAACTTTTAATGGCTTCCTCTTTTGTGTATTTCTTCCATTGATCAGGAATTTGACCTTTTCCCTGGAAAGTCATGTTGTAGAGATTCTCCAGGTCTTTCTGAAACCTGCACACAAACCACTTCCAGTACGGGAGCTCAGAGAGATCAGGAGTGATGCTCCAGTTTGCATATTCAGGACCAGCTCTTCTGTACTGTTTCCATGGCACTGTTGTGTCAGAGTCAAAAGATGTGACCAAGGACCGATCACTTGCCACACAGGTTGTGCAGAAATCAATGGTGAGATTCTTTGTTCCACTGTAATGCCACCCATTTATTCCACTGTTTCGATGGAAAGGCACACTGTGATCTCCATCATGGTCTACCATGGTGTTGGTACAGATTGCTTTACAGAAAGGACACTGCACCCAGCAGCAGTGACAGAACTGCTCAATCAGAATCTCATCTGGTCTCCTACTAAACTTCTCCATTTTTAGAGCAGAGACACTGTTTAAATTCTTCTTCAGTTCTTCAGTAATTAAAGACATTTCATTTTTCACAAACTCTGTGAGCAGTTGAAAATCACGGACGTCCTGAGTGTTATTACCACTGAGGTGCTCTGTTTCACACACAAGCTCATCTTTGAGACTCCTGGAAAATGACTCCAACCACATATTTGCGTCTCTTGGTTTCTTTTTCATTTCTTCAGTTGCACTTTGTGCTGCTGTGATTACACACTGCTTTTTGTGTGCAATAATTCCCATGATTTAATTGAGAGCTCTAGGATTTTCTTTTTTCATATAATTCCTCACTACCTCTTTAATAAAGCTCTCAAAGTGTTCCCGAGCATTCATTATGTAGGTCTTATACTTCTGAAAGTTCTCTTCTTCTGCCAGTGATTTAAGAATGTGTTTTTCCAGCTTTGACCTGTTCCCATTAAATGCTGGAAGGTCTGATTTCATCTGATCTGCCAGATCAGTGGCTGTCTGATTGTAGACACTCTGCAGGATGGATTCTCCAAGTTTGCTGCACATTGATGCACCAAATGCTACCACCGAAGGAGCACCTTGGCAGAATTTCTGGAAAATGCAGTAGTATCTTGGTTTCTTATTCTCTAGGTAGACCATGGGATCATTGGCATTCCTGAATTTCTCATGTAACTCTTCAAATGGCACTTTTACAGTTTCACACACAAACAGAGAGAGATCCACTGAGAACTCTTTGGTGAACTCGTATTTGGAGGTCTTGTGTTCCTTTATCATCTGTTTGACGAGGAGAACAATCTCCTGAATGTGACTTGGATTGTAGCCCATCTGTTCTACTGGTTTTGACTTAATCAAGTATTTAGTTTCTTTGATCACACTAAGTGTCAGATTCCTTACTGAGTTTTGGTCATCAGGTGGTAAAGTGGATTTTGCTGGAAAAATTTGGCTTTTT
The DNA here is from genome assembly GCF_029633855.1 of Hoplias malabaricus. Lineage (NCBI taxonomy): Eukaryota > Metazoa > Chordata > Actinopteri > Characiformes > Erythrinidae > Hoplias > Hoplias malabaricus. The sequence continues at coordinate 2,259,928 of NC_089817.1, forward strand.
TTTTTTCTGTCTTACGTAAGGGGTATAATCACACAACATATGTATTTCAACGTATTCCTTACACTCTCTGCGACTGATCACGAGTGCCACTTCATAGCTTTCACACAAAATTTGGAAAATGTCCTCTGCTATAGCAACTGGTCTCATGGGCTGGATTGTAGCAGTCAACTCAGAGATCCATTTCTCCCACAGTGAATCAAACTGTTCTTTCTTCTTCCCTTCATCATCCTCATTGTTCTGGAGAGATAAAGCAAGTTCTTTACTCTTCTCAAAAAAATTTGCCTCATACTGTGATACTTGTTTTTGCAAATTTTTAAATCCTTCTCTCTGCTCGAGAATGCCAACTAACTCTCGTTCTGCTTGTTTTATGAGGTCATCATGTAGATATTTTACTTTTTTTTCAAACCTCCCCCTCCACTGATCCATGATGTCTTTCTCCTGTTCACTTTCAAAGAAGGAAGTCATTGAGATTTTCACATTTTCAAATGTGTCTTGCATTTCTTCAACAAGAAACTTGTACTCAACTTTCTCCAGTTGATTGTTTTTGATTCTGTTGTAAAGTTTGTCTTGAATTCTTAACATTGTGCTCCTAAGGCTCCAGGTCCACTTCCCATACTCCTCCTCTAGCTGTCTGTACACTGAAATCTCCAATGTATTTTTGAAGCTAAAAACAAAGTTTTCATTCATGAGGGCAGTCCACAGGTCTGTAATCCGGTCTTTGAGTTGTTTCAGTGTTATACAGTGCAGTTTTGAACCCTGCTGTAGTAGAGATTTCTTTAGCTCCAGAATATTTTCACTGTAGGTTGGATTTGGTGGAGCCATAGGAGGGCTGCCCTCCCAGAGCTGTGCAAAGTAATGGACATCATTATTAATTTCAAATGCAATGACATCACTGAAGCAAGCAGCATCACAGACTTCCTCTTTGGCAGTTAACCTTGCCATTTCATCCAATTTTTCTTGCAAATGTCTTTTTTCCTCTTTGTTCTTCTCTTTAGCCATGATATCGGAAACATTCTGATGCACAAATAAACAACTTGGAGACAGTTTTACCTTCTTCATCCTCAGGAATGCCTGGACAACAATCTGAAGGACATCTTGCATCTCAGCAGGGTTCTCTCCTATAATGTTGATTATAGTTGTATTCCCAAGTCCTACAACAAATGTTGCTAATTCATTGTCATGATGTCTTGTTGATATGCCGGTCAACTCCAGAGCTCTGAGACCTTCTGTATCAACAACAAGAATGTAGTCGAAATTTTGTTTTATCTCTGAGTCCTCAGATAATTTTACCAGCTGCATGAAAGCTCCTTTTGTGCATCTTCCAGCACTGACTGCAAACTGAAGTCCAAACATAGCATTGAGCATGGTGGATTTCCCTGAACTCTGGACTCCTAAAACTGAGAGAACAAATACTCGCTTGTCTCCCAGCTTCTTGATAAGTTCATCTAGAACTGCAGAAATCCAGATCATGGGAACATGAGCTGCATCACCATCCATCAGCTCCAGTGGATGCCCTGATGTTAAGAGCTCTGCTGCAAGTTTGGGGAGCGCGAGAACTACTTCTTGTCCACATAGTCTGGTTTCTGGATCTACAGATACAAATGACTCGTACAGCTGGCCCATCTCCCTAAGAATGTGTTCCAAACCAAAGGTGGCAGCTTTCAGCTCTTTAGATATTTCTTCAAGTTTGATTTGCTCAGCTTTAATTTTTTCTGATTTGTCATGCTTCTTTTTCAAGTCCAGAACACTTGACCACTTTTCATCATATTTATGATGCAGAGCAGAGAGATCATCAGCTGTGAACATATCTAAAAGTATTTCCACCCACTTCAGAAAGTAAGATTTCTCATTTTCTGTTGAACAATAACTTATTGTTTGAATGAACAGCTTTTGGAAGTTTGTGAGACCACGTGCTGCTTGCTTTTCACGAATCTGCTTCATTTCGTTTTGTTTTTTGCTGATTTCCATCTCTGTATGACCATCATATGTTTGATGTAGTTCTTTGTTCCTCTTACACCAGTCACGCCACAGTGTTCCCTGACAAGGCAGATATTCCTCCTTAATTTTGGACAGTTCCATTCCTTTCAGCAGCTTTATCATCTGGAGAGCAGCTTCCTTCTGTTTTATGCATTCAGGATTGTCCTCTATATCTTTTGTGATTCCGCTTATTTTGCCCACATCTTCAAGGCTGAAGGTGGAGCTCAAGTTTGGGAAACACTCTTTGAGAGTTTTTTGGAGTTCTGCAGATACAGCTGCCTGATTCCTGCCTTTAAGACCAATTCTGTATTTCAATTTCTTCACTCCACTGACAGGGGATTCATCATCACAAAAAAGGCAAATGAGAGGCTTTGGGTCACTGTAGAGCTTCTTTAGGGCTTGTGTGTGTGTGCTACCTTTTTCGGGATTGCCTAAAACCACAATGTCCAAAGAGGACATTTTATTCAGCATCTCCAATTGTTTCTCATGAGTTTCTGCATCACCATGCAGATTACAAAATGCCACACAATCAGGGAAGTGATCAGTGTTTTTTCCAGATGGACAGTACCAGTCAATCTCCACTACACCATCCATCAGTAGACGATTTCTACTGCTGCCCGGGCAATTCCTGTGGAAGAATGTATTGTGCTTCTCATTGATCAGGCTGTTGATCAACTGAGACTTGGATGTGGAAATAGAGCCAAATCTGAAAACAGCCACCATTGGAGTTTGTGCACTGGCCATGTTGTTAACTTTTCCAGAAACTTTACTGGAGTTCCAGCTTTTCCTTACTTGTTGGAACGCCCAGAGTGGGAACTCAATTCCTCCAGTGAATGGATTGGGCACTAGTAGAGGCAGAGCATACTGACAGTATGAAAGCTTAGTCACTATCAACTGCTTTAGGAACCCATCTGAACAGAGGAACACTGCCAACTGAACATCCATGGGATGAATAGGATCATTATGTATTGCTTGGTCAAGAGATGCTGGCTTTTCAGAAAAAAAAAATTCAAATGATTCTTCTTCATTTTTGTTTATGGTACCTGACTGATTGTGGTGAAGGTCACTGGCTGCTTCTTTAATGCTAATATATCTTGCTCTGTAGTCCCCTAACAGCAGCCTCTGTAAGAATATTTGAACTAGTTCATCCTCAGCACAGTCCTCTTTGGGCTTTAGGGAGTCAGCAGTTATTTGTAGAACATCTGCAGGTTTTAATTTTTGTGTCAGTTTTACTTGAAGTCTCGTTAATAACTCTTCAAGCTTTTCATCAGAGTGTACAGTGTCTTCTTCTGCATCAAGCTCTGTTTTTTCCTCCTGTAAAAGAATTTCATTTGAACACATTAAGAATCTTTGTCATTGCACTCAAGTTAAAAGCAAGTGAAAAGCAGGCCTGGTTTATTCTGTTTGAGTGTGTACAGAAGCTCCATGGCACCTGGTGCACCTCAAAACAAATTATGATAAAATTAGCCTTTACTTGAAGTAGAATTCTATTAGTATTGCAAAAAAATACCTGAAATATTAACAGAGGTTGTTTATTTTCTGTTTAATAATGATGATCTGTTAATAATTTCCAAACATCGCTTTTATTGTCTTCTCTGCTGACTGGTTAGCAACTGCTCCAAAATCCAAATCAGTTTCTTCCTCAGTTAAGCTTGCAATTTTTCAGCAGTGAGTCAATGTATTAATACTCCAGTTCATAAAGTATGCCCAATAGGTTGTATAAGTAAGAGCTGATTATCTGAGTACATATTCTGAACCTAATACAAAAGATAATAATTCAGTAACTCTGCAGGAGAAGATGATGTCAAAGCACAATTCCATCTGGCACATGTGATTTCAATTTTTCAGTAATTCTGAAAAAAATATTTATGCCTGTATGTCAAACAAGTATTTTATCACATCAAACATTATTTGAGATTTAAGATGCCTGATAGTTAACAGTGAATGCAGAGAATTAATATAGGTGGCAGCTCAAATATATATTTAGGTTCAATATTAATACATGTTTGCTGTACTGGTGGGGCCTTAATGTAAGAATATATACAGCATAGGCAATGGAATATACAAAGCAGTGGCAAAAAAAGAAAAAAAATGTATAAGGATTTAAGTGGAAGGACAAAAGATGAGTGAGGGGGTAGTGAAGAAAAGAGGAGAAGGATTAGAGATAGAAAAGAGAGTTTTCCAGCAAGTCCGTAGGACAGTTTGGATTTGGACTTCTGTCCTGGAAGTTCAGTACTGCAGAAATTGAGTAAAAGAGGAGAATTAGGGATTCACCCAAGGGTGAATCTACTTCCAGCCAGCAAGTTCAGTTAAGTTGGAGCCACTGCCTCAAGGCAATAGAAATTCCAGCTAGAGTTTGTATTTCTATGTGTGTATTACCAAATTAGGAAACTTTATGATGAAATGAAATTAACCTCAGACCTCTGAAAGCTGAAAATTGTGGAACAACAGTTTAAGTCCAGGCCAATGGCTTCAGAAAAAAAGAAGAAACACTTTTATTGATCCCTTAGGGAAATTACTTCTCTGCATTTGACCCATCTGTGGCAGTGAACACACAAACACACACTATTGAGCATTTCTCCACACACACTAGGGGCAGTGAACACACACACAGCCGGAGTAGGGGGCTGTGACCTCCTCAGCACCGAGGGTCAGTTTGGGGGTTAGGGGCCTTTGCTCAAGAGCTGTGAATTAATTTTGCCTTGAACCAGGTTCCGGCACATCATCCCAATGGTGAAAGTAAGGTCACATGGTTCATTTCCTAGCTCAGAGGTTGGTGTTCAGTGTATTTCTGGGATAAACTATAGCTCACTTTTAGAATTTAGGGTAGATAGTATAGAGAAATTCCGTCATGTTTCCTTGTATTTTTAATTTCATTATATGAATGTATAATCAAGTTTCAAGTTTCATTAATATGTTGAATAAACCAACTATGTTGATAAACCCAGTTATTTATTTGTGTGTGCGCACTGTTTTTGTATGTAATTCTTAATTTCTGGTGAGATTCCATTTCGGAGCCAAAAACACTACAGAGGATCAATCATAATAAAATTATAAAGTATAACTGATTCTGCTATACCACTTGGAGAGAAGCCTGGCTAGCAGCTAAAGCCCTGTAGAAATGGGTTGATGTAATGCATGATCACTAATTCTAAGAAATTGAAACATTAAGAATGTGCAACAATACAAGTTATTTCTTACTAGTCCTATCTTGTATTTTTATATAGTTTTTAGCTCATGTTAGTCAGTAAAATAGGTATTGCTCTCCACATTAAAAACAGTGGAGAGTTTTCTTTGTCTACACAGATGCAATGCTGCAATGCAATGGTTGCCAGGTTGAGGAAAACTAAACCACACAAATGTAGCGAAGTCATTGATAATTAATTATTGTTTGATTAATAATTAATTATTTAATTCATTTAGCTAAGATCCATTGTTGGGAGCCATTAAGTAATATGTAGTGTCTTTACCTGTCCTGTCTCAGCTTGGACAAGTAAGCTATAATGCTGAGCAACATTACACATAATGTAATGCAACAGTGCGAGCAAAGAAGCCCAGACGTCTCTGTCACTTGCAACATCCACCAGCTCCTCCTGGGGGATCCCTCTGATATAATCCCTCCAGCGTATCCTGGGTCTACCCCGGGACCTCCTTCCAGTTGGACGTGCCTGGTATATTTCAAGTGGGAGGCGTCCAGGAGGCATCCTCATCAGATGCCCGAACCACCTCAACTGACTCCTCTCAACGTGAAGGAGCAGTGACTCAATCTCGGAGAGTACGCACAGCAACCTGTTGGAGAAAGCTCATTTTGGCCGCTTGTATCCACAATCTTGTTCTTTCAGTCATTATCCAGAGCTCATGACAATAGGTGAGAGTGGGGACGTAGATTGACCGGTAAATTGAGAGCTTTGCTTTATGGCTCAGCTCTCTCTCACTATGGCGGTTCGATAAAGTGACCCCATTTCTGCAGATGCTGCACCTAACCCACAAGCCCACAATCCCTCTTCCCATCACTCATGAGCAATAATTTGAGATACTTTAATTCCTTCACTTGGGGTAAGTTCTTGTGCCCTTCCTGAAGGGTGCATGCCATCTGTTTCCAGGAGATAACCATGGCCTCAGATTTGGAGGTGCTGATCCACATAACGACCACTTCACACTTGGCTGCAAACTGCTCAATTGAACACTGAAGGCCTACGTGTGAAGAAGCCAGAAGAACCGCAAAAAACAGAGATGCCACCTCCCAAGCCCCTCAACGAAAGCCTTCCTGTCCCAGGCTATGCCTCGCCACCCTGTCCATGAATATCAGGAACAGGAATGGAGATAAGGCACAGCCCTGATGGAATCCAATGAACAAGCTTGACTTACTGCAGAGGATGCGAACACAACTCAAACTCTTAGAGTACAAGGATCATACGGCTCGCCGGAGTGACTCTGGCACCCCATACTCCCGGAGGCCCTCCCACAGAATCTCTCGGGGTACACAGTCTTATGCCTTCTCCAAAGCCACAAAGCATGTGTAGAATGGAGTAGCAAATTCCCACGCCCCCTCAATCATCTGTGAAAAAATAAAATGTTGGTCCATAGTTCCACTGCCAGGATGTAATCTGCATTGTTCCTCCAAAATCATAAGTTCCACTATCAGATGGATTCTCCTTTCCAGCACCTTGACATAGACTTTTCCAGGGAGGCTGAGAAGTTTGATGCCATGATTATTGGCACAATTACTCCGGTCCCCCTTTTTTTTTTAAATAGGAACCACCACCCCTGTTTGCCAAACCAAAGGCACTGTTCCCGAGGTCCATGCAATATTGTATAGGCTCGTCATCCAAGACAGCCCCACAGTATCGATTGCCATCAGTAACTCTGGGCGAATCTCATTCACTCCTGGAGCTTTGCCACTGCAAAGCTTTTTCACCATCTCAGTGACCTCAGACAAGGAAATGGAATCCGACTCAATGGAAATGGAATCAGTCGAGTTCTGGGTTTCACCATTCTTGCTGTGTCTCCCATCCCCCTCCTGAGCAGTCAGAGTGTTTTCCAGAACCACTTTGAGGCCGCCCTGAGGTCATTCTCAATGGCCTCTCCAAACTCCTCCCATGCTCTGGATTATGCTTCAGCAACTGCCACAGCTGCAGTCTTTTTCGCCTGCCGGTATTCATCCATAGAATTGGAAGTTCCCAGAGCCAGCCAAGCCTGAAAAGCCTCCTTCTTTCACTTGACAACTTCCCTCACCCCTGGTGTCCACCAATGCATTCTTGGGTTGCCACGCATAACAGGCACTGACAGCCGCTTCCACAATGGAAGTCCGTAACAGGGTCCATTCAGACTCCATTCCCCCCACCTGCTCTAGAACATGTGAGAAGTTCTCTTAGAGGTGAGAGTTGAAATCCCTCTGGACAGAGTCATCTGCCAGCTTTTCCCAGCACACCCTCACTATACGTTTGTGTTTACCAGGTCATCGGATCCAACTCATCACCAGATAGTGATCGGTTGACAGCTCAGCCCTCTCTTTACCTGAGTGTCCTGAGTGAGGTTTATTAAATGTAATATCACATAATGAATATTGATTATATATTCATATAATGAATTGGGATACAGCGATACATGAGGGAGCAGGGAGATTAATATATGAGTGAATTTCTCTATATAATTACCATAAATTCTAAAAAAATATCTCCTGAGCTATGAAATAATTTAACCAGTGACCTTCTTTATCCCCGATAAATTGGAGGATTGGAGATGGCTTGCAAGACATAACAGACATGCTGGGCTTTCCAGTGCAGGGCTTTCTGGAGCATTGCCGACACAGGCCTCATTGCAGCAGCAGCCATTCCTCTTCTCCCTTTTGGCTTTGGTCAGAGACACGGTCTTGGACATAGCGACCACTCAGTCTGAGCTGGTGGCATTCTGAAGGTCTCTGTGAGGATTCTCCGTCATCGCTTATCTGCATCATTGTGCGGGACACGACCTCAGAAGTTGATCATTCTGAGGGAGCATGTGGCTTTCTCCTTCATCGCTGATCCTGAAGCTCTTGTCACCAGGTCAGAGGCCTGAGGTCTCTTTCATGCTCTGGGCGTGGCAGTGAGCTTTGCTGGATTTAAACAGTTATACTATTATTTTATAGTATATTATAATATTATACTATTATAGTATTATACTATTATATTATTATACTATTAGAAATAAAAATAAAACTTCTGTTTGAATTTCTGGGCTCTCTTAGCTGAGCTTTCTGATTGGAAGCAGATTCACCTTTGGGTGAACCTAGTTTCTCCTTCATTCCACCCCTCCCTGTTTTTTCTCTCTCTACATTTTCTTTTTATGTACTGGGTTTGTTCTGCCTGGACCCTGCTGGAATAAGCTAAGCCTGTTTTAGGAGATTGCCATAAGAGAAATCTGAAGAGATTCCGGAGAAGCCTCAAGAGAGCTGCAGAGCTGGACTCTTAAGCTGATCTCTGAACTAAGCGGAGAATTCAGAATTTACCGCAACTTTTTAAACTAGGTTTTAGGAAACCCGCCTTGAAGGCCTGATTGGTCCTCAGGGATGGAGGATTGGAGCATCTCTTGCTCCTGATTGGATGTTTCATGTAGACTAGAATCTTCCTTGGTAGTGACATCACATGAACTTTATGAAACTTGACAAGACAAAGACTTAAGGAAGATTCCTGTTGAATGAATATCCAAGATTTGTGAATCATGCTTTTGCAATATAAACGATTAGATGTTAAAACAAAGTAATATAATTCAGACAAAACCATGTTTTACATCATTCTTAACAAAATAACACACAGAGTATGTGTCGACGTTGGTTCCTACATAAGTTCAAATAAAAAGGTGATTTTAAACACATGTATATAGATTCCACCCATTTTGATTGTCTAAATGAAATTAATTTCAGACAGTTGTACCCATATGCAACTTGTTCACCAGGTAAGAACTTAGGAATTAAGGAATGTTTGATTATTTTAGTTTTAAAATTCTTTAAGATGTGTGAGAGGACATTTAATCAAAGTGGAATATTATGTGAGTCTGTGGGTCTCTCTGCATTCCACTGAGGAGCCTTAAAGGCCTTGAGTCATAAACAGGGCCTGTAGTGTGGTTTACAACCCTTCTCTGGCTGTTATCTCAGATCCCAATCTGAGAAAATAGTTGTGCATCTACATTTTAATTATTAAAGTCCCAAAAATTCAAATTTCCTATTAGAAATTAATGCACATACATTACACTTCACTACACAAAGACGGATTTAAATATAGAGTAATAGCAAGCAAGTTTCTGTTTTAGGACCTCTATATTATATATATATATATATATATATATATATATATATATATATATATATACTTTCAATTTACTCAACCTAATAATATTCCTATACCATCTCATGCACCAATTTATTAAAGGTAGTTCATTCATGGACTCACTAACCCCTTTTCACTCACCAAATCACGATTCAGGACATCAACCAAACCCTCCACCAAACTACCTCTGTACCTGACCATTCTGTAGCACTTAATGACTAGCATTCCCGTAATATTTGGGGTTTGGCTTTATATGCATTCATAAGCCACCCTGAACTCCTTCCCAAAACCTTCTGAGTTCACCTCCCCATTTCAGCCATTACAGCTGTCATGCCCTCGTCCTGTCATGTCCGTTTTCCCTGCCATGTGCTCTCTTAGCAAATGGCTCTGTTTGTTGTTGTCCATGTCTCCGCCCTAGTCTCGCCTTTGTTCCGCCTCCTTGTCTGTGTCTCATTTGTTACCCTGCCCTCTCATTATCTGTTCCAGGTGTATCTTGTCTGTGTCTGGTATTTTAAGTTCCCTTGTGTCTCTCCTGTTTGTCGGTCATTTGTACTGTTTTGGTCCATGTTGTTACCTCTGTCATGTTATTCAGTCTGTCTGTCTCCGCTGTTTCTCTGTCATTGTTTTCCACATCATCGTTTCGTTTCATTTGGTTTCCAAGTCTAGTCTGTCTCTGCTGTTCCTCGTTTCGTTTCCTCTGTTGTGATTTGTTTTCCAGTCATCGTGTTTCCTTTTTTTTGAGGTCTGTTTTGTTTAATTAAAAGTACTGTGTTTTAGCGTGTGCGTCTCCGTCAGTCCGCCCTCCACTAATCGTGACAACAGCCATGGTCTTATTGTAGTTATGTAATAACATAACTTTGGGAGTAGGACCACACCCAAACTCCTCCCCTCAGCTCTATATATACCCTGCAAATTCACATCATTTCCATGGGGAACTTGCTCCCACCTCCAACCTGTCTTCACCCTTTTCATATATTAATCTATCCAACTGGGGACGTAAGGCTTCATAAACATTCATAAGCCACACTGAACTCCTTCCGTAATACTTGTGAGTACACCTCTCAGTTTTATGTTTTATGGGCATGGACTGTACTAGCAAAAGCCAATATATACTTTTGCATTTACTCGACGTAGAGCCTACATCATAGGCTATGCAAGAGCCCTACACTGTTGTAAGCATTTGTGTTTCTGTGTTGGTGTCTGTGTTTTTCTGCAATTGCACCGCCCCACGACTAGGGCTGAATCTCAAACATCTACCTCTACACTACATAGTACACAATGCAATGTTGTAGTAGTATTACTTTTATAAATCTTTAAGGTGGACTATTTAGAGAGTAGGTTGTTGTTTGGGTCAGATCATAGTTTACATGAGATGCCTGGAAAGATACAAATACAAACCAGCATGTTCTTCCATTGAGTTATTTTTACCTGGAGACATCTAGATTTTTCCTTTGTTCATTAGTTTGGTCTGTGTCGACATAGTGCTAAGTTAAATTTCTGGAGAGGTGTGCATCAGGGGTTTTCGTCGACACGTTGCCTCTGGCATAGGTTTCATGTAGAACTATACATTAGGGCTTTACTCTCTGACAGTATGTCCTGCCACTATCACTTATGTGACAATTACTTGAAGGTGGGACCCAGAATTCTGCAAAGGTGTTTTATGACAACACCAGTAAAAAGTGATCTATAAACAACATTGAATTGAACTGAATTTCTGGAGACAGCATTTGTAAAATATTTGAGTAGATTGTTAAACTTTTTGGAGGTTATGGGCCTCCATAACCTGCTACCACATGACGTGAAAGTGTGAAAATTAAGAAGGTGATGGTGAGAAATGACTTACTTTCTCTGCATAGTTCACACCTTGGTGCTGGTGTTGAGAATTATTAGCTGAAAACACAAAAATGAATGTTAGACAGTGAATAAAATCATTTCTAATTCCTACACAGTGAAGGTGATTCAGACTGAAAACTTGATACAGACCTGGGACAGTACCAGAAGCAGAAGCTGGGTTATGACTTGACCTGGACACATCATGGACAGTAGGTGTATTCACTTTGGAGTTTGCATTGACTGGTTCCGCTTTAGAGTTATATTCTTCTTTAGAGTCATGTTCTTCTTTAGAGCCTGGTTCTTCATTAGATTCTGCTTCCACTTTAGTGCGTGTTTCCTTATTAGAGCCTGATTCCACATTAGAGTCTGATATCAATGTAGATTGTGGTTCCGTATTAGAGTCTGATTCAACTTTAGATTCTGGTTCCTCATTAGAGCCTGTTTCCACATTAGAGTCTGATTCCACATTAGAATCTGAATCAGCTTTAGATTCTGGTTCCGCATTAGAGCCTGTTTCCGCATTAGAGCCTGTTTCCACATTAGAGTCTGATTCTACATTAGAATCTGAATCAGCTTTAGATTCTGGTTCCGCATTAGAGCCTGTTTCCGCATTAGAGTCTGATTCCACAATAGAGTCTGAATCAGCTTTCGATTCTGGTTTCGCATTAGAGCCTGTTTCCGCATTAGAGCCTGTTTCTGCATTAGAGCCTGTTTCCACATTAGAGTCTGATTCCACAATAGAGTCTGAATCAGCTTTAGATTCTGGTTCCGCATTAGAGCCTGTTTCCGCATTAGATTCTGATTCCACATTAGAGTCTGAATCAGCTGTAGATTCTGGTTCTGCATTAGAGCCTGTTTCCGCATTAGATTCTGATTCCACATTAGAGTCTGAATCAGCTTTAGATTCTGGTTCTGCATTAGAGCCTGTTTCCGCATTAGAGGCTGATTCCACATTAGAGTCTGATTCAGCTGTAGATCCTGGTTCCGCTTTAGAGCCTGTTTTCTTATTAGAGTCTGATTCAGCTTTGGTGTGTGGTTCTGCTTTAGATTCTGGTTGGGCTGGTTGCTCTTCAGACTGGTCTACTTGTGAGGCCATCATGGTAGAAGTAAGAAAGACAGGCTGACCTGAAGCACAGAGAGAATTTCGGTTTTAATTTATTTTAATTTTAGTACTACATCTTCTTCTCACTAGCAGGATTAAGGAGAAATTCCCAGGTGTTCCAGGTTCATTTTACAGTGCATAAAGATCTCTCTTTGTTTGGTGCTTTGTTCATGTCGCAGAATGACTTATTTAATTGTTGCCAATTGGGGCTGATTTGTATGTTGACTGTTTAACTGGCTGCTTGGACTCTGTTTATATGGGCCAGGTGCATATATGTCGTGCATTTATGGGATTGTTTAAACTATCATGAATGTTTTGGTCAGTAGTATATTGTTATAATAAAATGTATGTAAAAACATAATTTCCATTTAATTTCACTCTCAAACAAATATGGTAATCACAATTTAATAATATATATTGAACCTTGTATTACAATCATTTTCCATTCTCTCAGTGTCTGATCCACTCTACACCAGCACAACACACACTAACACACCACCACCACGTCAGTGTCAGTGCAGTGCTGAAGAACAGGGAGAAAGGGGGGTAATAAAATACAGATGGACTACAGTCTGCAATTTAGGACTACAGAGTGCTCCTGTGTGGTCAGTGGAGCTGAGACTGAGTGTAGAAACAAGGTTTTAATGTTATGACTGATCGGTATATAAATGTATTATATTATAATAAATTATAATATTATTATTGTAATTAATGTCTTTATTACAATGGGAACATATAGTTTACAGTTATAAGGTTTAAAAAAGTTCAAGTTCAGACTGACCCCAATCTAACCATTAATGCCATAAATAGTTAAAAAAAATATAAATAATGAAATACAACCTGAGCCAAAAACAGCTTTCAGTCTTGTGCCACTCCCTTGCTGCTGTTTGCTGTGAGATCTCTGCTTTGAGAAATGAAACTCATAATGGTGTCTGTACTTATGTAGGTGGATATGGAGAGGAGTTCCTTGAAGTCATGTGATAATTTAGCAGAGTAGGATATAGGTTCCTGATAGACCAGGAAAGATGATGATGTATATTTAAACATAAGGCCTTAAGTGCAGTATTAAGAGATGTTCACTGTTCTATATGTTTAGACGTATGCTCTGTGTCTGTCCTCCAAACAGAGAAATGTTTAGGATAAGCTCTCAGTGAGGATAGAGACTATACATTTTTACCCCTCCCCTAGTCCCTTGAACGTGCAAATGTAGACCAGATTCCATATTACCATATTTGAAAAGGTTAAAGATCATATAGATGGAAGTGCAAACCAAGAGCCGGGAGAGAGACCAGAGAGCACTAAATTGGACATCTCTCTCACAGGATCCTTAAGAACCCGTAAGACATTGTTTCTGTAAATATAGATGTATTTACACCTTTAACCGTGTCTGCAGAGATTCTTTTCTATCACCTGACTTCACATTACAGCAAATAAACAACAGTGACTCTATAATTAGCCATTGAAGATGAAGAATGAACACTTCTTCAGACCAATGTTTATAGAGTTTATAAAGATTCAAAGTGTATATGTCATTTACCCTTTTCAGATCTGTCTGTTTATTTCTATTCAGGCAAAACCTCCTGTTTCCAAAACATATTTCAATATAACTCTGAAATTAGTAATTTAAGATGCTTGTTCATTTTTCTATGGATTCTGTGACTTTAATAGTATGTTTGTATATCTGTATTGTTATATTTTATATTATGTTATATTTATATTTTTATAGTTATATTTATTAAAAACTTACCAGCTGACTTTTTTAATCAATAACAGCATAGACCAATGTGGCTTGTCATTAGCAAAATCAGCATATGCTATGTTTATGTGGCATTCTGAATTTCTCTGTGGGGATTCTCCATTATCGCTTATCTGCATCATTGTGAGGGCACGGTGGTGCAGCAGGTAGTGTCGCAGTCACACAGCTCCAGGGGCCTGGAGGTTGTGGGTTCGATTCCCGCTCTGGGTGACTGTCTGTGAGGAGTGTGGTGTGTTCTCTCTGTGTCTGCGTGGGTTTCCTCCGGGTGACTGTCTGTGAGGAGTGTGGTGTGTTCGCTCTGTGTCTGCGTGGGTTTCCTCTGGGTGACTGTCTGTGAGTAGTTGATGTGTTCCCCGTTGTCCGTGTGGGTTTCCTCCGGGTGCTCCGGTTTCCTCCCACAGTTCAAAAACACACGTTGGTAGGTGGATTGGCGACTCCAAAGTGTCCGTAGGTGTGAGTGTGTGAGTGAATGTGTCTGTGTTGCCCTGTGAAGGACTGGCGCCCCCTCCAGGGTGTATTCCTGCGCCCAATGATTCCAAGTAGGCTCTGGACACACTGCGACCCTGAACTGGTTAAGGGTTACAGATAATGAATAAATGCATCATTGTGTGGGACACATCCATGAAGGTCTCTCTTGGGCCTCAAAGACAGCACTTCAGAAGTTGATCATTTTGAGGGAGCATGTGGCTTTCTCCTTCATCACTGATCCTGAAGCTCTTGTCACCAATTTGAGGGTCTCTTTCTTGCTGTGGGCATGGCAGTGAGCTTTGCTGGATTTAAACTATTATACTATTATTTTATAGTATATTATAGTATTATACTATTATATTATTATACTATTAGAAATAAAAATAAAATTCTGTTGAAATTTCTGGGCTGTTAAGAAAAAAGTTATTCAGGCTTAAGCCAATGGAGTTGGAGTTGTTTTACATGTAGAATAATCATACAATATTGAATGAAGGATAAAACATGTTATGCATGAACTAAATGTTGGTGAATAAAATACAGATAATCTCACTGAATGTTTAATTACCAAAAAAAAAACTAAGCTCAATGTATTAAATTTCTATTTGTCTGTTTCCCTTATCCTGTGGGGTGTGTGAGACAAGCAGAGATGGGCAGCTGGCCGAAAAGACAAAGGGGGGTTACATAGTGTTACCCAGAACAGACTTCAAGAAAAGGCCAGTTATCTTTTTACCCACAGACTATCTTTCACAAACACTTGCATTAATATATTTAGGTTTAATCATTAATAGGTCTCATTATTAAAAAGCAAAAAAGTAATAGTTAGAAATTCATTGATTGTTATGTCTATTTGCATTTAGTCCATTATTTGTGCTACAGTACATGACATAGACTTCTTCAAAGAAAGCTTGTCAACAGGTTGTTCCTTTTTTAAAAATAATGCTTATTTGATTATAATTCCATTAAGAGTTATAAATGAGGTTTTGTGAAGACAAATTATTGTTTGGAAAGGGGTTTTCTGATCTAAGCTTTGCTGTAGGTGTAATGGGGTTGCAAATATTTAGTGGTAATAATTATCATATGTAGAAGTGCTTGTTGAGCCTTATATAAGTTTGTATATTCTTTAATTACAAGGTAGTTATTGAATGATTAATAAATCTAAGTTTATGGTGTACTTAGTAATTATATTACTTAGTAAAGGGGATTTAGTGGTGTGAATTGTATTGCATATTAAAATTTGATTTCTCTGAAGTTGGCAATTTCAATTTGGGTTTAATTTCTGTTGATTGTGGTAATATAGTGGCCTATAAACAGAGGTAAAAAGGAGAGAAATAATTTAAAAGGTGTAAGCTGGGGACGTATTAAGCCATTATTATGCCAAAGATGGGCACTAATGTTTCAAAAGGGGTTACTCCTGTTGAAATAATTAAGAAAAATAATTCTTTAATAAAAGGCATTGCAAAATTATCAGAAAAATGTTATAAGCAATGGCCTGACATAGACCAACCATGGCCGGCAGAGGGGACACTTAACCCAGATGTAATTAAAATGATAGAGGTACTTGTATCAACATACAAAGCAGGACAGAAGAAAGGGCATCAAAGAGTAAAGCGAAAGGAAAAAAGACAAATAGAGCTTGGCATTCTCCAGTTATTTGAATCAGAAACTGATAAAGGCTGCAAAAGAAAAGAGGGAGAAAGGTGCAGAAGCAATAAATCAGCATACAAAGGTAATAGAAAAACAAATGGCAAAAGTTAATGTGACTTTTTCACATGTGGACTCGACAAAAACTGAGAAAGTCTATCCTCAGCTTCCAGTCATCAGTCAAGGAAGAAGCATCATTGAAACAGGACAAGGAGAGACAACGATAAAACTGTATCCAAGTTCCAAAAGCAAGAAGAGAACTCAATGTCTGAGGTGACTTAGAGAACCTAGAACTAGAGGTGACCTGAGAATGAGAAGGAGGACTGCTGTAGATGAGGATCTGAGTGACCAGGAGGAGGCCTAATACAGCCTGAATACAGGCTAAAGTAGAAAAAAGAGGAGATGTGAGTAGAAGGAAAGAGGACACTAAAGATGGAATTTCTGATGAAACAGGGAATCAAGACAGTGATGATGGATGGAAAAGTAAAAGATCTTTCCCTGCAAGAGGATTCTTTCCTGCAACATCCAGCACAAAAGGAGAAGAAGACAGACGAAGAGCTTTAAGAAAACTAGAAAAAGTACAGACCAATGTTTATAGAGTTTATAAAGATTCAAAATGTATATGTCATTTACCCTTTTCAGATCTGTCTGTTTATTTCTATTCAGGCAAAACCTCCTGTTTCCAAAACATATTTCAATATAACTCTGAAATTAGTAATTTAAGATGCTTGTTCATTTTTCTATGGATTCTGTCACTTTAATAGTATGTTTGTATATCTGTATTGTTATATTTTATATTATGTTATATTGATATTTTTATAGTTAAATTTATTAAAATTTTACAAGCAGATTTTTTAATCAATAGCAGCATAGACCAGTGTGGCTTGTCATTAGCAAAATCAGCATATGCTATGTTTATGTTCCGGAGACTGTTACGCTGGACATCTAGCACTGGCATCCTATTGCTGACCAGCTAAAACAGCACTAAACCAGCAAAAGCCTACATACACCAGCAGGCATGATGGTTGAACACTTTGTTGCTCACCTCTTTCGGCTGGGAGCAGTACATAGCGATGAGGAAGAAAGGCTACTTCTTTCTGTCCTGGTAAAAGGCAGAGGCAGGGATAAGCTTATTTAGTCTGAACAGCTGCTAAATACTTTGCCTGTATTGATTAAATGTTGGCTAGGGAAGGGTGAAATGTAAACATTGACATATTGTGGAGATATGAATAAGCTAATGTTAGACTCTTTACTAAACAGGGCTAATTTCCACCACCACTCACAGGCTACACCCACCTTTCTTCCTGAAATACTGAAATGAAATGGAAAAAAATGAAACGTGCAATTATTTGTCAACTAAATGTGTCTTCCCCATTTAAACATCTGTGGCATTGAACACACACACACACACTTACACTAGTGCACTAGGGTCTGTGAACACACCCAGAGTGGCAGGCTTTTGGAGTTCAGTGCCTTGCTCAAGCGGACTTCAGCCGTGGATGCTCCCGCTGGATCGAACCAGCAACCTACCTGTACCATGCCTGGTCTGTAACCATTAGGCCAAGGCTGCCCTAAGACAATTCTCTCTCTCTCTCTCTCTCTCTCTCTCTCTCTCTCTCTCTCTCTCTCTCTCTCTCTCTCTCTCTCTCTCTCTCTCTCTCTCTGAAAAGCGTGATTCATCACTCCAGAGAACACATCTCCGCTGCTCTAGAGGCCAGTGGTGGCATGCTTTACACCACTGCATCTGAAGCTTCACATTGTGCTTGATGATATTAAGGCCTGGATGCAGTTGCTCGGCTGTGGAAGCTGTCCATGAGCTAATATTTTTTATTTAATCAAAGTCTTTTTATTAATCATTTTAAACATATAGAATACAATCAGTCCCTTATCCTTTTAATCCCTCCAATCCCAACCTTTCCCCAGACCTGCATTTGAGAAATAGAAGCAAAAGTTTATACACATTGAATAACATGGTACACGGTAATTTGAAATAAATACATACTTCATTTTTTATACATAGTGCATCTTAATGGGTCATATTTCCAGCTTCCATATTTTCTACAGTTGTCAAGAAGGGCTGCCAGGTTACATAAAACATTTGCACTGCACTGGAGATTGTGTCTTATTTTCTCTAGTTTGATATATTGCATAACTTCTCTGATCCATTGGGTGTAAGTCAGAGGAAGAGGATCTTTCCACCTAAGCAGTATTGTTTTGAGTCAGTATTGAGTCAGTGCTTCAAGAACCATCATGCACAGACGTACGCAAGACATGGGTTTCAGCTGTCACATTCCTTGTGTCACTCTTGAGAAAGAGACAGCATCAGAGGCATCTCACTTCCAAAAAGGACTGGACTGCTGCTGAGTGGTCCACAGTTATGTGCTCTGATGAAAGTACATTTTTGGAAATCAAGGTCCCAGAGTTGGGAGGAAGAGAGGAGAGGTGCAGAATCCATGTTGCTTGAGGTCAGGTGTAAAGTTTCCACAGTCAGTGGTGGTTTGGGGTGCCAAGTCATCTGCTGGTGTTGGTCCACTGTGTTTTCTGAGGTACAAGGTCAACGCAGCCATCTACCAGGAGGTTTTAGAGCACTTCATGCTTCCTGCTGCTGACCAACTTTATGGAGATGCAGATTTCATTTTCCAACAGGACTTGGCACCTGCACACAGTGCCAAAGCTGCCAGTACCTGGTTTAAGGACCATGGTCTCCCTGTTCTTAATTGGCCACCAAACTCGCCTGACCTTAACCCCATAGAGAAACTATGGGGTATTGTGAACAGGAAGATGCAATACACCAGACCCAACAATGCAGGTCCAAAGAGCTGAAGGCCACTATCAGAGCAACCTGGGCTCTCATATAATACCTGAGCAGAGCCAAAGACTGATCGACTCCATGCCACGCAGCATTGCTGCAGTAATTCAGGCAAAAGTAGCCCCAACTAAGTATTGAATGCTGTACATGCTAACACTTTTCATGTTCTTACTTTTCAGTTGGCCAGCATTTCTAAAAATCCTTTTTTTGTATTGGTCTTAAGTAATATTCTAATTTTCTGAGACACTGAATTTGGGGTATTCATTAGTTGTCAGTTATAATCATAAAATTAAAAGAAATAAACATTTGAAATATATCATTCATTCATTCATTATCTGTAACCGCTTATCCAATTCAGGGTCGTGGTGGGTCCAGAGCCTACCTGGAATCATTTGGCACAAGGTGGAAATGCACCCTGGAGGGGGCGCCAGTCCTTCGCAGGTCAACACAGACACACACACATTCACTCACACACTCACACCTACGGACACTTTGGAGTTGCCAATCCACCTACCAACGTGTGTTTTGGACTGTGGGAGGAAACCAGAGCACCCGGAGGAAACCCACACAGACACAGGGAGAACACACCACACTCCTCAGAGACAGTCACCTGGAGCGGGAATCGAACCCACAACCTCCAGGCCCCTGGAGCTGTGTGACTGCGACACTAGGAGATGCAAATTTTTATATTAGTGGGGAGGATCCACAAATGGAGAAGTGGTTTCACATTGCACAAAACCTGTAAAGAAAGAGTTTAAAATTATTAATGATCATTATCATGTGAATATGAATTTAATTACTGGTAGATATAAATGTGTATGTTGCAACTGTGTGTTTGATACTGTACAGATAATATTTGGGATGCACAGTAGTTTATGATGTTCACTCCTGGTGAGGGAATGATTTGTTTGGCGTCAGGGCTTAACATATTAGAGCTCCAGTGAGCGAGCAGTAACACCTGAGCCAACTGCTAGCATTTTGGGAAATTGTGCCGGTGTCTACCGATTGTATATTGAATTTCAGCTTTGTGGCCGATTCTCATTTTAGGGGACTAGACTGAGGCTTGAGTCAATAACCATTGTAAAAATCGTACATATTAAACTCATTTTCTTTCTGTGTGCTGTTCGGTTTTTTTTGGTGTCTTATGTCACACTTCAACCTTTTGCACCGTATTTCCAGTGAGCCATTCATCTGTTTCGACACATCTGCTCAAACCTTGTCCACAAATCCACACGTAAATCTTAAATCTTCCTAAGAGGGGTAGCACCATCTAACACACCCCCAAACAAAATCAAAATGATGTTAATGTTTGAAATCATGTCAATGCTTGTGCATTTTCTGGTGGGGCAAGATATATCATATAGGAGGTCTTGAGGGTTACTTTTTATTCTAAACCAGTGTATAATTGTTTTAGTTATTGTTTAAGGAATATCAGCAAATTTCTATTAATTCTAGAATGTAGTGGCCTACATTTAGAAAGATCTCAGATCTAAGAAGATTTAAAGAAAATCATTTGAATTTAAATATGTATAGACAGTTATACTGCAGTATATTTTTATATCTCAGGAGCTGATTCTCAAAGCTGAACCTGTGATCATTTTCTTGATTTTCTGGGTACAGTATTTAATAATGTTAAATGTATGTATCAATACGTTTAATGGCTTCCTCTTTTGTGTATTTCTTCCATTGATCAGGAATCCCTGGAAAGTCATGTTGTAGAGATTCTCCAGGTCTTTCTGAAACCTGCACACAAACCACTTCCAGTACGGGAGCTCAGAGAGATCAGGAGTGATGCTCCAGTTTGCATATTCAGGACCAGCTCTTCTGTACTGTTTCCATGGCACTGTTGTGTCAGAGTCAAAAGATGGGTAGAAGGACCAATCACTCGCCACAAAGACTTTGCAGAAATCAATGGTGAGATTCTTTGTTCCTCTGTAATGCCACCCATTTATTCCACTGTTTCGATGAACAGGAACACTGTGATCTCCAGCATGGTCTTCAATGATTTTGGTACAGATTGCTTTACAAAAAGGACACTGCACCCAGCAGCAGTGACAGAACTGCTCAATCAGAATCTCATCTGGTCTCTTCCTGAACTTCTCAATTTTAAGAGCAGAGACACTGTTTAACCCTTCCTGGATCAGGGCCTTGTTGTGGTGGAAGGGCTTGTGTGGTCTCGTGACCTCCAGGGCTATGTCGTCGGGAGCTGTTAACTCCCAGTAGAGTCTCCCATGGCAAACAGGTCTGGAGTGAAGATCCAGACAAACATGATCCAAAAGCATTCCTATGAGTACACCCATTACAATTCAGTGTACCCTGCTCGGGAAAGGGTTACCGGGACCTACCCCTGGAGCCAGGCCTGGGGGTAGTGTCCAACGGCGAGCGCCTGGTGGCCGGGCAGCCCATGTAACCCTGCCAGGCTCAGCTCGAAATGGCAACATGGGAGGATCATGTGGGTTCACCACCCGCAAGATCCAGAGTAGGGGTGCGGTGCAATGCCCATTGGGCACAGAGCGGGGGCGAAGGGGCACCTGGCATCATGGAACTTGTCAGCGGAAACTGGTTCTTGGTACGTGGAACATAACCTCACTGGGGGGAAAAGAGCCAGAGCTGGTGCGTGAGGTTGAGAGATACCAGCTAGATATAGTTGGGCTCACCTCTACACACAGTG
Organism: Hoplias malabaricus; assembly: GCF_029633855.1. Classification (NCBI taxonomy): domain Eukaryota; kingdom Metazoa; phylum Chordata; class Actinopteri; order Characiformes; family Erythrinidae; genus Hoplias; species Hoplias malabaricus. Next base: position 2,281,489 of record NC_089817.1, read on the forward strand.
TAGGCTCTGGAACCAAACCCCTCGATAGGGGTTGTTCTCTCTCCTACTCAGGAGTTGCACAGGGTGAGAGGCGCCGGGCGGGTGTGGGGATACTCACAAGTCCCTGGCTGGTGCCTGTACAGCTGGAGTTTGTCCCAGTAAACGAGAGGGTCGCCTTAATGCGGCTCCGGCTTGCAGAGAGGAAAACTTTGACTGTTGTGTGTGCGTATGCACCGAACAGCAGCTCAGAGTATTCGGCCTTCTTGGAGGCAGTGACTGGAGTTCTAGAGGGGATTCCATGCACTGACTCTATTGTTTTACTGGGGGACTTCAATGCTCACGTTGGCAATGACTGGGAAACTTGGAGAGGAGTGATTGGGAGGAACGGACTGCCTGATCTAAACCCGAGTGGTGTGATGTTGTTGGACTTCTGTGCTAGCCATGGTTTGTCCATAACGAACACCACGTTCGAACATAAAATTGCTCATAAGTGTACTTGGTACCAGAGCACTCTGGGCCAAAGGTCAATGATTGACCTTGTGGTTGTGTCTTCTGACCTGAGGCCGTATGTTTTGGACACTCAGGTAAAGAGAGGAGCTGAGCTGTCAACCGATCACCATCTGGTGGTGAGTTGGATCCGATAGCTGGGAAAGCTGCCGGACAGACCTGATAAACCCAAACGTATAGTGAGGGTGTGCTGGGATAAGCTGGCAGATGACTCTGTCCGGATGGATTTCAACTCTCACCTCCAAGAGAACTTCTCACATGTTCTGGAGGAGGTAGGGGGAATGGAGTCTGAATGGAAACTGTTCCGGACCTCCATCGTGGAAGCGGCTGCATGTAGCTGTGGTCAAAAGCTTGTCGGTGCCTGTTATGGCGGCAACCCAAGAACCCGTTGGTGGACACTGGGGGTGAGGGAAGCTGTCAAGCGGAAGAAGGAGGCTTTTCAAGATTGGCTAGCTCGGGGAACTTCCAATTCTGCGGATGGGTACCGGCAGGTGAAAAAGGCTGCAGCTGTGGCAGTTGCTGAAGCAAAATCCAGAGCATGGGAGGAGTTTGGAGAGGCCATGGAGAATGACTTCCAGGCGGCCTCAAAGAGGTTCTGGAAAACACTCCGACAGCTCAGGAGGGGGAGGGGGGACACTGTCCAAGCTGTGCTCAGCAAGGATGGTGAAACTCTGAACTCGACTGAGCATATTGTTGGGCGTTGGAAGGAAAACTTTGAGGAACTCCTTAACACGAGAGACATGCCTCCTGTGTAGGAGATAGGGCCAGAAGTGTCTGGGGGGTCAGATTCCATTTCCTTGGCTGAAGTCACTGAGGTGGTGAGAAAGTTTCGCAGTGGCAAAGCTCCAGGAGTGGATGAGATTCGCCCAGAGTTACTGAAGGCAGTCTTGGATGACACACCTATACAATATCGCATGGACCTTGGGAATGGTGCCTTTAGATTGGCAAACCGGGGTGGTGGTTCCTATTTTCAAAAAAGGGTACAGGAGAAAGTGTGCCAATTATCGTGGCATTACACTTCTCAGCCTCCCGGGAAAGTCTATGCCAAGGTGCTGGAAAGGAGAATCCGTCCGATAGTTGAACCTAGGATTTTGCAGGAACAATGCGGATTTCGTCCTGGCAGTGGAACTATGGACCAACTCTTTACTTTTGCACAGATGATTGAGGGGGAGTGGGAATTTGCTACTCCACTCTACACATGCTTTGTGGATTTGGAGAAGGCATATGACCGTGTTCCCCGAGAGATTCTGTGGGAGGTGCTCCGGGAGTATGGGGTGCCAGGGTCGCTCCAGCGAGCTGTACAATCCTTGTACTCTCAGAGTTTGAGTTGTGTTCGCATCCTTGGTAGTAAGTCAGGCTTGTTCAGTGTGGGCATTGGACTCCATCAGGGCTGTGCCTTATCTCCACTCCTGTTCCTGATATTCATGGACAGGGTGGCGCGGGGTAGCCTGGGGCAGGAGGGCTTCCGTCGAGGAGCTCAGGAGGTGGCATCTCTGCTTTTTGCGGACGATGTTGTTCTTCTGGCTTCTTCGCACGAAGGCCTCCAGCGTTCACTTGAGCAGTTTGCAGCCGAGTGTGAAACAGTTGGTATACAGATCAGCACCTCCAAGTCTGAGGCCATGGTTATCTCCCGGAAACAGATGGCATGCTCCCTTCGGGTAAGAGGTGAGAACCTGCCCCAAGTGAAGGAGTTCAAGTATCTCGGGTTCTTCTTCACGAGTGATGGAAAGAGGGATGGTGAGGTTGGCATTTGATCAGGATGCCTCCTGGACGCCTCCCACTGGAGGTATACCAGGCACGTCCATCTGGAAGGAGGCCCCGGGTTAGACTCAGGACACACTGGAGAGATTATATCTCCCGGCTTTCCTGGGAACACCTTGGGATCCTCCAGGAGGAATTGGTGGATGTTGCAAGGGACAGAGATGTTTGGGCTTCTTTGCTCGCCCTGTTGCCACCGCGACCCTGAAGTGGAGAAGCGGAAAAGAAAATGGATGGATGGATGAATGGATGGAGACCCTGTTTAAATTCTTCTTCAGTTCTTCAGTAATTAAAGACATTTCATTTTTCACCACCTCTGTGAGCAGTTGAAAATCACTGATGTTCTGACTGTTATTACCACTGAGGTGCTCTGTTTCACACACAAGCTCATCTTTGAGACTCCTGGAAAATGACTCCAACCACATATTTGCATCTCCTTGTTTCTGCTTCATTTCCTCAGTTTCAGTTTGTGCCGCTGTGATTACACACTGCTTTTTGTGTGCAATAATTCCCATGATTTTATTGAGAGCTCTGGGATTTACTTTTTCCATATAACTGCACACAGCCTCTTTAATAAAGCTCTCAATGTGTTCCTGAGGATTCATTATGTAGGTTTTATACCTCTGAAAGTTATCTTCTTCTGCCAGTGATTTAAGAATGTGTTTATCCAGCTTTGACCTGTTCCCATTAAACTCTGGAAGGTCTGATTTCATTTGATCTGCCAGCTCAGTGGCTGTCTGAGTGTAGACACTCTGCAGGATGGATTCTCGAAGTTTGCTGCACATTGATGCACCAAATGCTACCACCGAAAGAGCACCTTGGCAGAATTTCTGAAAAATACAGTAGTATCCTGCTTTCATATTCTCTAGGTAGACCATGGGATCATTGGCATTCCTGAATTTCTCATGTAACTCTTCAAATGGCACTTTTACAGTTTCACAGGCATGCAGAGAGAGATCCACTGAGAACTCTTTTGTGAACTTGTATTTGGAGCCCTCATATTCCTTTATCGCCTGTTTGATGAGGAGAACAATCTCTTGAATGTGATTTGTTTTGTAGCCCATCTGTTCTACTGGTTTTGACTTAATCAAGTCTTTAGTTTGTTTGATCACATTAAGTGTCAGATTTCTTATTGACTTTATCCAGCACCTTTTTTTTTTCAGTTTTACATAATGGGTATAATCACCCAAAATATGTATTTCAACGTATTCCATACACTGTCTTCATATTCACAAGTGGCACTTCATGGCTTTCACACAGAATTTGGAAAATATCCTCTGCTGTAACAACTGGTTTCATGGGCTGGATTGTAGCAGTCCACAGTGAATCAAACTGGTCTATCTTCTTTCCTCCACGCCACAACCCCATACGGTGCATCTGCTCCCAGTCACAAACGTCAATATAATGATATTTAGAGCATCAAACTGAACAGGTTTTACTTTATTATGAGCTGTCAATCCGGTGGGAACTGTAATGTTGGCATTTCTCCAGAATTGTCTTCTTAATTATAGTCTTAATTTATATTTCACACAAAGTCTTTTGTGTGAGACCACAACTGAACAACCACATATTGTTCATATTTTCCATCCAAGTTCCCCCCAAAACACACTTAACCTGTTCCTGTTCTACCATGTTAGTGAAGACACTGTTCATAAAAGCAGCATCAGCAGACAGATGTGGTTTTACTATTGACCTTTTTGTGAATGTGGTTTGCAGTTGTTGGCCATTGTTAGACTGAATATTATCAAACATAATTAACATGATTAAAACAACAAATGTTCCAGTTAATTCTTGGTCTCCATCAAAAATGCAACCAATGGTAATAAAATGTACACAATTGGAATTCATTATTTTGCAGGTGTATTTTTAACACCAAAAAACTTTAAACAGTCCTGAAGGACTCCTCATCTGACCATTAATGATATTATAACAGTTGGCAAACTGAAACTTTCAGTCTTGAGCCACTCAAGTAAATTCATACTGAGGGTTGTGCTATATATATATATATATATATATATATATCCATCCATCCATTATCTGTAACCGCTTATCCAATTTAGGGTCGCGGGGGGTCCAGAGCCTACCTGGAATCATTGGGCGCAAGGCGGGAATACACCCTGGAGGGGACGCCAGTCCTTCACAGGGCAACACAGACACACACACATTCACTCACACACTCACACCTACGGACACTTTCGAGTCGCCAATCCACCTGCAACATGTGTTTTTTGGACTGTGGGAGGAAACCGGAGCACCCGGAGGAAACCCACGCGGACACGGGGAGAACACACCAACTCCTCACAGACAGTCACCCGGAGCGGGAATCGAACCCACAACCTCCAGGCCCCTGGAGCTGTGTGGCTGCGCCACCGTGCCGCCCCATATATATATATATATATTGTTATAATTATTTGCAAAGGAATACCGTACACTTCAAGTGAGTATGTAATGGCAGGCAGTTGATTTACTTCAGGCAATATACCAAATCAGGTATATATACATTGTGGTGATACTTAGTTTTTCCGAGGCTTATGATGGCCAGAACATCATGAAATTTTACACTTGCATTTGTTCTAGGACAACTTTGGATGACCCAAAATATATTACCAAATCATAAATGGGAAAGCATGACATGAACTACAGAATAGTAAACTGCATCTAAGAGATATGAATATAATATTTACCTATAAACGTATGACTGGCTACTCTCAGTTTTACTAACTTAGATTAGTCTAGTCATGGCAATATAGACAACATAACCATGTAACACTTATTACACATGAGCTTTCACAAAAGTGTAGGGCTTTTCAAGATTACTTAGAACAAACTGATTACATCTGAAACAGATTAGTTAGGATATGGTATAAAAAATTGCAAAAATAATATCATTCAGACTATTTGTAATGCTGTAATGTACGTGTGCAAGTTCTAATCCAACAGCACACAAATAATATCTGTAATGTAGAATGGGCATCTCCAGTTTCTGTCACGTGGAGGTGCTGGTGTTTTATGCTCAAAATGTCATATTAAATCAAAATGTCATATTAAAACACAATTTCATTGCTAGTTCGTCCTATCTTCTTGGAAAGTTTGATTCTGTCATTTTAATACAAAGCCTAGTGTGTCATATTTATCTTAAATTCCTAAGATATTCAGGTGTGCACAGATGTTATATGAGGGTTGTGTCTGGGGCTGGTAATGTGGTCAATCAATGTTCTGAAGATTAAAATCCCAAAATGTCTCATTTCCTATAAGGAAAATGGGTAACGCATTATAATACAGTCCGCTTCTTAAAATGTGTTTTCCCGGCACTTTCTGCGTATCTTCACAAGTTTTACGGTGTACGTTCCCATGTTTTAAAGTGTATTTAACGTGTACTTACAGTGTACCATCCCATAACTCCCTTACAATTCAGTGCATCTAAAATACATGTTTTTACGAGTATGGCCCCGACAGGTAATGCATCTTCTCGCATTTTAAAGTGTATTTACAGCATGCATCTAAAATACTTAACAGCCTGTGTATATATATATATATATATATATATATATATATATATATATATATATATATATATACACTACACAATAGTAAGACATGCAAAGCTTTATACATATTTTTTTCAATAATTATAAAGAAACCACAAAGTGTTGTTATCTCCTTCTTACACCATAACTACAGTAAAACAATGGGGAGCAGGCTGGATTATGTAGTGGACAACTGTTACTCCAGTTTACTATTACATTTTTATTCCTTCAGCTCCAATTTGCTGACCACCTGCTGTGTATTTTCATATTTACTAGATAAATATAGTCTGCTGATATGCTGAAGTTTACCTCATGGAGAATATGTTTATTGCTGTGTCTGAATCACTCGTACCAGCATAACATACTTTAACAAATCAGCTGCTGAGTATGATCCACCAGCCAAATGATAAATGCTCTGTGGTGGTCCTGACCATTGAAGAACAGTGTGGCAGAGTTTGAAAATAATGCACATTTACACCAACTTTCGATGGATATATGATTTTATATAATCTGCTATTTTTCATTTTATTATTGACATTGATATTTTTCTTTAAATTATTGTGATGTCTATGAGTCAAAATTGAAGAAGACACAATGACACAGAAATAATATACACTTTTATTAAAAGCATCTCTTATGTGATTTACAGAGTATAGCATAAACCAGGAGAAGCTAAGAAACACTGCTCTGATACAAAGAGACCATGAAAATCATTAGAAACACAACCACCATATTTATGCATTAAACACACAATACGCACTGATAAAATAATTTAAAATGTAAGAATCTGTTAAAGAAGGTACTGCTTTGTAACTGATCACTGACATTCATTCATTCATTTACTTTCTGTACCCATTTATCCAGTTCAGTTCAGAATCACTTAGCACAAGACAGTAACACACCCTGGAGGGGCCACCAGTCCATCACAGGGTTCACTGATTTTAAAAGTTTGTTAATTTATGCTTCAGTTCCTGTGTAGGTTGCTGCTTATTTGAATAAGAAATTCCAGTACAGTTCTACAAGTTACTCAGGAATAGTTTTTAAAGCTTATACACTATTGTGTTCTCTTGTATTTTTACTAAAGATTTGGTTTACCATAATCTACACATCTTTGCCATTATATATGAGTATGCTACATGTCCTTATATCCTATATGTGTAAATCACTTGGGAAAACAGGCCTATCATTTTTTTTTAAAGAGCAACACTATATTTAAAAATATGTTAATGTTTGAAATCATGTCAATGCTTGTGCATTTTCTGGTGGGGTTTACCGGAGGGCAAGATATATCATATACGAGGTCTTGAGGGTTACTTTTTACTCTAAACCAGTGTATAATAGTTTTAGTTATTGTTTAAGGAATGTCAGCAAATTTCTATTAATTCTTCAGTTTTTGAAACAGCGTTTACGTTGACTAGTGGCCTACATTTAGAAAGATCTCAGATCTAAGAAGATTTAAAGAAAATGATTTGAATTTAAAGATGTATAGACAGTTATGGGCGCAGCAGGTAGTGTAGCAGTCACACAGCTCCAGGGACCTGTAGGCTGTGGGTTCGAGTCCCGCTCCGGGTGACCGTCTGTGAGGAGTTGGTGTGTTCTCCCATTGTCCGCGTATGTTTCCTCCGGGTGCTCCGGTTTCCTCGCACAGTCCAAAAACACACGTTGGTAGGTGGATTGGTGACTCAAAAAGTGTCCGTAGGTGTGAGTGTGTGAGTGAATGTGTAAGTGTGTGTGTTGCCCTGTGAAGGACTGGCGCCCCCTCCAGGGTGTATTCCCGCCTTGGTGCCCAATGATTCCAGGTAGACTCTGGACCCACCGCGACCCTGAATTGGATAAGGGTTACAAATAATGAATGAATGAATGAATGAATAGACAGTTATACTGCAGTATATTTTTATATCTCAGAAGCTGAACCTGTGATCATTTTCTTGATTTGTTGGGTACAGTATTTAATAATTTTAGCATTTCAGCACTGTTAAATGTATTTATCCAAACTTTTAATGGCTTCCTCTTTTGTGTATTTCTTCCATTGATCAGGAATCTGACCTTTTCCCTGGAAAGTCATGCTGTAGAAATTCTCCAAGTCTTTCTGAAACCTGCACAGAAACCACTTCCAGTACGGGAGCTCAGAGAGATCAGGAGTGATGCTCCAGTTTGCATATTTAGGACCAGCTCTTCTGTACTGTTTCCATGGCACTGTTGTATCAGAGTCAGAAGATGTGACGAAGGCCCAATCACTCACCACAGAGGTTGTGCAGAAATCAATGGCAAGATTTTTTGTTCCTCGGTAATGCCACCCATTTATTCCACTGTTTCGATGAACAGGAACACTGTGATCTCCATCATGGTCTTCCATGGTGTTGGTACAGGTTGCTTTACAGAAAGGACACTGCACCCAGCAGCAGTGACAGAACTGCTCGATCAGAATCTCATCTGGTCTCTTCCTGAACTTCTCCATTTTAAGAGCAGAGACACTGTTTAAATTCTTCTTCAGTTCTTCAGTAATTAAAGACATTTCATTTTTCACAACCTCTGTGAGCAGTTGCAAATCACTTATGTCTTTACAGTAATAACCACTGAGGTGCTCTGTTTCACACACAAGCTCATCTTTGAGACTCCTGGAAAATGACTCCAACCACATATTTGCGTCTCCTGATTTCTTCTTCATTTCCTCAGTTGTAGATTGTGCTGCTATGATTACACACCGCTTTTTGTGTGCAATAATTCCCATGATTTTATTGAGAGCTCTGGGATTTTCTTTTTCCATATAACTGCACACAACCTCTTTAATAAAGCTCTTAATGTGTTCCTGAGGACTCATTATGTAGGTTTTATACCTCTGAAAGTTCTCCTCTTCTGCCAGTGATTTAAGAATGTGTTTTTCCAGCTTTGACCTGTTCCCATTAAATTCTGGGAGGTCTGATTTCATCTGATCTGCCAGATCAGTGGCTGTCTGATTGTAGACACTCTGCAGGATGGATTCTCCAAGTTTGCTGCACATTGATGCACCAAATGCTACCACAGAAGAAGCACCTTGGCAGAATTTCTGGAAAATGCAGTAGTATCTTGGTTTCATATTCTGTAGGTAGACCATGGGATCATTGGCATTCCTGAATTTCTCTTGTAACTCTTCAAATGTCTCTTTTGCAGTTTCACACACAAACAGAGAGAGATCCACTGAGAACTCTTTGGTGAACTTGTATTTGGAGGTCTTGTGTTCCTTTATCACCTGTTTGACTAGGAGAACAATCTCTTGAATGTGACTTGGATTGTAGCCCATCTGTTCTACTGGTTTTGACTTAATCAAGTCTTTAGTTTGTTTGATCACACTAAGTGTCAGATTCCTTACTGAGGTTTGGTCATCAAGTGGTAAAGTGGTTTTTGCTGGAAAAATTTGGCTTTTTTTTTTCTGTCTTACGTAAGGGGTATAATCACACAACATATGTATTTCAACGTATTCCTTACACTGTCTGCGACTGATCACGAGTGCCACTTCATAACTTTCACACAAAATTTGGAAAATGTCCTCTGCTATAGCAACTGGTCTCATGGGCTGGATTGTAGCAGTCAACTCAGAGATCCATTTCTCCCACAGTGAATCAAACTGTTCTTTCTTCTTTCCTTCATCATCCTCATTGTTCTGGAGAGATAAAGCAAGTTCTTTACTCTTCTCAAAAAGTTTTGCCTCATACTGTGATTTTTGTTTTTCTGAATCTCTCAGCTCGAGAATGCCAACTAACTCTCTTTCTGCTTGTTTTATGAGGTCATCATGTAGAAATTGTATTTTATTTTCAAACCTCACCCTCCACTGCTCCATGATGTCTTTCTCGTGTTCACTTTCAAAGAAGGAAGTCATTGAGCTTTTCACATTTTCAAATGTGTCTTGCATTTCTTCAACAAGAAGCTTGTACTCAACTTTCTCCAGTTGATTGTTTTTGATTCTGTTGTAAAGTTTGTCTTGAATTCTTAACATTGTACTCCTAAGGGTCCAGGTCCACTTCCCATACTCTTCCTCTAGCTGTCTGTACACTGAAATCTCCAATGTATTTTTGAAGCTAAAAACAAAGTTTTCATTCATGAGGGCAGTCCACAGGTCTGTAATCCGGCATTTGAGTTGTTTCAGTGTTATACAGTGCAGTTTTGAACCCTGCTGTAGTGGAGATTTCTTTAGCTCCAGAATATTTTCACTGTAGGTTGGATTTGGTGGAGCCATAGGAGGGCTGCCCTCCCAGAGCTGTGCAAAATAACGGACGTCATTTTTAATATCAAATGCAATGACATCACTGAAGCATTCAGCATCACAGACTTCCTCTTTGGCAGCTAACTTTGCCATTTCATCCAATTTGTCTTGCAAACGTCTTTTTCCCTCTTTGTTTTTCTCTTCAGCTGTGATATCGGAAACATTATGATGCACAAATAAACAACTTGGAGACAATTTGACCTTCTTCATCCTCAGGAATGCCTGGACAACAATCTGAAGGATGTCCTGCATGTCAGCAGGGTTTTCTCCCATAATGTTGATAATAGTTGTATTCCCAAGTCCTACAACAAATGTTGCTAATTCATTGTCATGATGTCTTGTTGATATGCCGGTCAACTCCAGAGCTCTGAGACCTTCTGTATCAACAACAAGAATGTAGTCAAAATTTAGTTTTATCTTAGATACTTTTACCAGCTGCATAAAAGCTCCTTTTGTGCATCTTCCAGCACTGACTGCAAACTGAAGTCCAAACATAGCATTGAGCATGGTGGATTTCCCTGAACTCTGGACTCCTAAAACTGACAGAATAAACACTTTCTTGTCTCCCAGCTTCTTGATAAGTTCATCTAGAACTGCAGAAATCCAGATCAGGGGAACATGAGCTGCATCACCATCCATCAGCTCCAGTGGGTGCCCTGATGTTAAGAGCTCTGCTGCGAGTTTGGGAAGCGAAAGAACTACTTCTTTTTCACATTGTCTGGTTTCTGGATCTACAGATACAAACGACTCGTACAGCTGGCCCATTTCCCTAAGAATGTGTACCAAACCAAAGGTTGCAGCTTTCAGCTCTTTAGACATTTCTTCAAGTTTGATTTGCTCAGATTTAATTTGTTCTGATTTGTCATGCTTCCTTTTCAAGTCCAGAACACCTGACCAATTTTCATCATATTTATGATGCAGAGCAGAGAGATCATCAGCTGTGAACATATCTAAAAGTATTTCCACCCACTTCAGAAAGTAAGATTTCTCATTTTCTGTTGAACAAGAACTTATTGTTTCAATGAACAGCTTTGTGAAGTTTGTGAGACCACGTGCTGCTTGCTTTTCACGAATCTGCTTCATTTCATTTTGGTTTTTGCTGATTACCCTCTCTATATCAGCACCATGTACCCTGTGTAGTTCTTTGTTCCTCTTACACCAGTCATGCCACAGTGTTCCCTGACAAGGCAGATATTCCTCCTGAATTTTGGACAGTTCCATTCCTTTCAGCAGCTTTATTATCTGGAGAGCAGCTTCCTTCTGTTTTATGCATTCAGGATTGTCCTTTATATCTGTTCTGATTCCGCTTATTTTGTCCACATTTTCAAGGCTGAAGGTGGTGCTCAAGTTTGGGAAACACTCTTTGAGAGTTTTTTGGAGTTCTGCAGATACAGCTGCCTGATTCCTGCCTTTAAGACCAATTCTGTATTTCAATTTCTTCACTCCACTGACAGGGGATTCATCTTCACAAAAAAGGCAAATGAGAGGCTTTGGGTCACTGTAGAGCTTCTTTAGGGTTTGTGTGTGTGTGCTACCTTTTTCTGGATTGCCTAAAACCACAATGTTCACAGAGGACATTTTAGTCAGCATCTCCAATTGTTTCTCATGAGTTTCTGCATCACCATGCAGATTACAAAATGCCACACAATCAGGGAAATGATCAGTGATTTTTCCAGATGGACAGTACCAGGCAATCTCCACTACACCATCCATCAGTAGACGATTTCTACTGCTGCCCGGGCAATTCCTGTGGAAGAATGTATTGTGCTTCTCATTGATCAGGCTGTTGATCAACTGAGACTTGGATGTGGAAATAGAGCCAAATCTGAAAACAGCCACCATTGGAGTTTGTGCACTGGCCATGTTGTTAACTTTTCCAGAAACTTTACTGGAGTTCCAGTTTTTCCTTACTTGTTGGAACGCCCAGAGTGGGAACTCAATTCCTCCAGTGAATGGATTGGGCACTAGTAGAGGCAGAGCATACTGACAGTATGAAAGCTTAGTCACTATCAACTGCTTTAGGAACCCATCTGAACAGAGGAACACTGCCATCTGAACATCCATGGGGTGAATAGGATCTTTATGTATTGCTTGGCCAAGAGATGCTGGATTTCCAGAATAAAAAAATTCAAATGTTTCTTCTTCATTTTTGTTTATGGTACCTGACTGATTGTAATGCAGGTCACTGGATGCTTCTTTAATGCTAATATATCTTGCTTTGTAGTTCCTTAACAGCAGCCTCTGTAAGAATATTTGAACTAGTTCATCCTCAGCGCAGTCCTCTTTGGGCTTTAGGGAGTCAGCAGTTATTTGTAGAACATCTGCAGGTTTTAATTTTTGTCTCAGTTTTGTATTTAGTTGAAGTCTCATTAATAACTCCTCAATTTTTTCATCAGAGTGTACAGTGTCTTCTTCTGCATCAAGCTCTGTTTTTCCCTCCTGTAAAAGAGTTTAATTTGAAAACATTAAAAATCTTTGTCATTGCACTCAAGTTAAAAGCAAGTGAAAAGTCGGCTTGGATTATTCCTTTGGTTTTATGGGTTCCCCTAGCACATGGGGGGTCCCTCATAACAAATTTTGATAAAATCATCTTTGGCTTGAAGTAAGACTGCAAAAACATACTTTTAACTAATATTAGAAATATTTTGTTTTCTGGTTAATATTGTCTCATTTTTAGTAAATTTATATCACTCTTGTATTTAGCGAGTTTTCCGTTCCCCCTTAAATGTGGTGGCAGTTACATTCAGAGTTAAAAAAAAAAATCCAAAATTTTTTAAAATAATAATATATTTTAAAACAGCCCAGCATTGCTGACTATGTTTTGAAGAAGATCTACACACCACAGCAAGCAGCTGTTCTCTGCTTGGTGTCCTGAATTTGCTAGTAACAGACAGGAAACCAAATTTGGCTTCTCTTCCTTTTAATCCGATTAATAATCGATTAATTGATAAAATAATTGGCAAATTAATTAGTTGCAGCCCAAGTTAATATAAATAATTTCAGAAACTGATTGTCTAGATATTCATAGCTGTGCTCAAGAGATGGTATTATGGAGCCAAATCACAGATATAAATATTTAAATATGAATTTTGAATATTTTATTTTTGTCTGAATTTTGAATATTTGAATTACATTTGCCCAAATATTTTATATTTTAAGTTCATTTATATGTCATGAAGGGCGGCACGGTGGCGCAGCAGGTAGTGTCGCAGTCACACAGCTCCAGGGGCCTGGAGGTTGTGGGTTCGATTCCCGCTCCGGGTGACTGTCTGTGAGGAGTTGAGTGAGTAGGTGTGAGTGAATGTGTGTGTGTGTCTGTGTTGCTCTGTGAAGGACTGGCGCCCACTCCAGGGTGAAATCCCGCCTTGCGCCCAATGATTCCAGGTAGGCTCTTGACCCACCGTGACCCTGAATTGGATAAGCGGTTACAGATAATGAATGAATGAATATATGTCATGATAAAGTTAGTTGATAAAGTTGAAAATGTAAGGTGGTGAAATATTCGAAAAATTGCTTTTGTCACTGCATTATCGACCATGGTCTAAATATACATATTAAGGACCATTACCCACTGCCACACATGCCTTCAGCTTTTGAGGCACCACAGCATGCCACTGTTTATAAGTATAACACATCAGGGTGTGTCAAGGTGATGAATCGAAGACTGCGTGTCTGGCCATTATACATATTTTGTGATGAAATTTGTGTTAATGAATGCCCCTGCCATTTTCTAGTGTTTAATTTATAATTTTCTACATGAGGTCTTAGACAATTACTTGGACATCTATCTAGATGATACAACATAAGCTCATCATCCTTAAAGGTTGCATTATTACCCCTATGAATTTGGAATTGGAAACAGCCATCCAGTAGGTATTCAGGGCTGAACCAAGCAGAATATCCCATCAGTTGTCAGAACCCAAGTGCCTTCCCTTTTGTGTGTCATCCAGGGGATGCCTGTACACTGGAGCTGTTAAGTAGGCGATTCTGGTTTCCTGGCATGGACAGGGACATACAAGCCTATGTGGCTGCTTGCAAGACTTATGCCCAAAATAAAGAATCTAGAATCCGAACAGGTCTGCTCCAGCCCCTACCTATACCATCTCTGCTGTGGTCTCATATATTCTTAGACTTCATCACTGGGCTGCCTGCCTCCCAAAACAATCATGGTTGTGGACGACAGATTTTCCAAGGCCTGCAAATTCATTCTACATCTACTGCAGCATGTTGTGAGGGTCTATGGATTTCCCCCAGACATAATGTATGATTGCAGACACAATTCACCAGCTAGTGGCAGTTTTCTGTCAGTTGATGGTGGCTTCGGTGAGCTTATCCTTATGCTTTCACCCCCAGTTTAATGAACAGACCAAAAGGGGTGAACCAAGACCTCAGGTGCAATCTCAGGTGTCTGGCCTTCTCAAAGTCATCCTCTTGGTCAGAACACCTGCTCTGGGCAGAGTATGCCCATAACACCTTACAAATGTCAGATTTGCTGTCTTCTGCCCAAGTTCCTGGAGCAGGATTCCGAGACTGGGATTCCAAGATATGGTTAGGTGATCTTAGAGTCTGGCTCAAGGCCCTCACTGACAAATGACAAAAGAATAATGCTGACCCTCTTTTTACCCAGGCCAGCGGTCTGGCTCTCGAGCAAAGAACTACAATTGAGGGCTTGCTCTGCAGTTTATAGGGCCTTTTAAGGTGATACCGGAGTTCAACCAGGTGTCCTGTCTCACGTCTCAAGCCAGTCCCATGCAGTCCCCATGCTCCAGCCCACACCCCACTGGTGACTGTTGGATTCTCATTGATTGCGGGGCAGTACCTAGTACTTGGTGGACTGGGAATGTTATGGATCAAAGAAACGATGCTGGGTCCCAGCTAGGCACATCCTAGACCCATTAGAACTTTCTGGAGGAAACTGGTGTGGGAACATCAGGAGCCTTTCGGGGGCAGGGCGGTGATGGGTTTTTATCCTGCTCTGCTTTGTGATGTCTGTCTCTGCCATGTGCTCTTTTAGCATATGGCTCTGTGTTTGATTTGATTCATATCTCCTCCCTTGTCAAATCAAATACAATCAAATTCCTTTGTATTGTTGTATTTTTTCTATTTTCTATCTGAATTGTACAATTTTTAATGTAACATTTGGACTGTTTTAGAGATCACACATACCCTGTCTTAAACACCTCTGATAAGAACAGCTGTTAACTTTACAACAGTGCACCAGGAACTCAGATGATGTTCACATCTCAGATGTGAGCAGTGACAATGTATTTCAACTACACTACACTACGTTACACTAACAATTATATCAAATGTAAGATACATTAGGAAAGAAATATGGCCTATTCCACCTAGGAATATGAAACAGTTTTGGTTTTATCTTGTTTTGTTTTATTTTTCTTTAATTTATTGTGTGTACATTTCTTTTACATACAAGAGAGAGGAATGTTGTATTGTTTCTTTTTTCTATCTGAATTGTACCATTTCTAATATAACATTTGGACTGTTTTAGAGATCACACATTCCCTGTCTTAAACACCTCTGATAAGAACAGCTGTTAACTTTACGACGGTGCACCTGGAACCCAGCTGATGTTTATGGCCTAGGTTGCTTATGGCTTGTTTACGGCAGTGATGTGTTATGACAGTTCCTCCTGCTTTCAGATCCTGTTTAGGTAATGGTCAATCCTTGTGTAAGGTTGTAAAATGGGTATAAAGATGTGTGCCTTGTACAAACCATTAGATCAGTCTGAGATTCAGCCTGTGACCAGATCATTCTGAGATCAGTCTGAGGTTCAACCAGAGTGCTCAATAAACAGCATTATTATCCAGACTGGTCTCCTCTCTTCACTTTGAAACCACCAGAAGACAGTATACAGTTTACAACAGTATAGAGCTTTTTACAACTGATGTTGTCACAAAGCATCTTAACAGAATTCCAATAAGGATAAAGTTTTAACATGAAATGTAAATATTTTAAAAATGTACAAATCCCCAAGGAAAGCAAACCAGGGGTAAAAGTGGCAAGGAAAAAACCTCCTTCTGAGCTGAGGAAGAAACCTTGGGAGGAACCAATGCTCACCAGGGGGGACCTATCCTCCTCTAATCAATCTACTGGTAATAATAGTGTGGCTAATAACTCTGGCAGATCTGATTGTGACAGCTTTAACTAAAAGGAGAGAACTGGAAGGACACACAGAGCTTCCTGAAACAGTGGCATCCCTCCGGTCCACCGTCAACAAACATGAGTGATCGCGTGAAGCGGCGAAGTTCCCTGTGTCCATGGACCCCCTGGATCTGCCGCCTTTATCTATGGGGGAGCATTAACTAACAAAAGCTAAACTAGATTTGAAGACTGCACTGTGTCTGAGTCCCGAACATTTTCTGTAAGATCATTCCAGAGTTGGGGGCCTTATAAGAAAAAGCTCTTCCCCCAGCTGAGACCTTCTGAATTCTGAGAAATATTAAAAGTCCAGTACTCTGTGATCTGAGTAATCGTCAAGGCTCATAATAGGGAATAGTGTTTTGAAAGTATTCAGGAGTTGGAGTGGGATAAAAGTTTCAAGTCTTTCTTTTACAATTATGTTATGTTTTATATCAGCCCATCAGATGACTGCCAGTTCGGGTGTAATACTGTGGGT
This sequence comes from Hoplias malabaricus, assembly GCF_029633855.1. Lineage (NCBI taxonomy): Eukaryota > Metazoa > Chordata > Actinopteri > Characiformes > Erythrinidae > Hoplias > Hoplias malabaricus. The sequence continues at coordinate 2,298,137 of NC_089817.1, forward strand.
TGAGTTTGTTGTATAATATTCTTGACTTTATTATTAAAAAAGTCCATATGTCAGGTCTGCAGCAGGTAGTTCCCCTCTGCGCTAGCAGAGTGCACTCTCTCCAGAATACTAAGATGGTGTTAATACTAAGAAGAAGAATACTAAGAAGCTCTGTTACTCAGGTTCCTGTTGGCAGCCATATTGTGAGTGTGTGTATATAAAGCACATGGCGCAGTAGGATCTTTGTGATGTCTTGTTCTTGGTTCTGTCCTACAATTCTAAGCAATATCTATATCTTGTGTCCTTTTCTCCTGGTTTTGACATTCTGCTTTGGTTTTCGGTGTATGAGCTTTGAAATCATGTTTGGATATTCTGTCCAGATCTTTGAACTGTTTATTTGGTATTGACCTGGATTGTTTCTGACTACAGATTTGGATTGTTAAACCTGCACTTGACTGTAGAAGTGTTTTTTTTTTTTTTCTGGGAAGTGATCATTTGTGACACCATAAAGACTTGTGAGAGTTGCCAGAATTTGTCATTCAATACCTGCCCGATTTTTTTTGTAGTTCTGGAATACACACTAAACCGTATTCTAGGATTATTTTAAGTATTGTAGATCAACAAGGCCAGATATTCTGAGTGAGCTTTAGTGAGGGCATTTCTATACTCTATAAGGCTGTCCTTCCAGGCAGAGTGGAACACTTCTAGCTTGGTTGATTGCCATTTCCGCTCTAGTTTCTGTGCTGTTTGTTTTAAGGTAAGGGTTTTATTATTGTACCATGGGGCAAGCTTTTTCTGTCTTATCCTTTTTCTTTTAAGTGGCACCACATTTTCTAAAGTGGATCGACAGGTATTTTCTAAGTAGTCTGTTAGTACATCCACCTCCATTGTCTCCACCTTGTCATCAGTGTTCCCATCTGTGTCTCCTCTGTAATCCTGCCCTCTTGTTATCCTTCTCAGGTGTTCCTTGTGTATATATATATATACTCCTTGGTATTAATGCTCCCTTGTCTGGTTTTATGTGTACATGCGTGTCCTGTTTCTGTTATGTTTTTGCACATATCTGCATCTATTCACGGCTGTCTCCTGTTTGTTCCTGCCCTAGTTCTGTTCTGTTGTTTCTAGTTTGTGGCCTGTTTGTTTTCTGATTGAGTTGTTTTGTAGTGTTTGCTTTTGCTTTTGTAAATAAACATTCCATGTATGTACATCCACCTCCTGGTCTCCCTCCAACCGTGACATATTGTAATGACCTGGGGTCCTGCTAGGCCTACCGCAGCCACCAGTTGAAGTTAGATTAGATTAGAGCTGAATCCTTTCAGCTGTATGCTACCCTATTTAAAGAGAGCGCACAAACCATTCTATGCTCAGTCATGAGTCCATGCTGTCACATGCGCTTGCTCTAGACAATTCTGGTAATTGGAATTTCTTTCCTTTTACAAGCCCTTGTCCTCTTCTCAAGTCTTTGTGCACTCTCTTCTTTACTTGAATTTGTCTCACATCTCTTTTCCTACCTGCTTGAGGACCTTAGTTCTGACAGAGGCCAGCGGTTTGAGCCTACCACAGGTGGACTGGCTTTTGTATTCCTCTATGTTAAGTCACAAACACTCTTTGCACAAGCACAATATTCTCTCATTACTTTCTCTGTGTCCTCAGTGTAATTTGCCTGGGTCCTTCTCCCTGTGTTAGTTTAGTGGCTTACTCTATAGTGCACATATTTTCCAACTCAGAGATCATAGGTTCATTCCCCACATGGAGTAAGCCACCATATTACAAATTCAGACTTTAAAAGTTAAGATTTAAACTATTCAGGACCAAGAATCCTTAAGAATTCAGATCTTAAGGATAGGAATCTAGGCCAGAGGTCAAATTTATTTTACCATATTTTACTTGTAAAATTGTAATTACAGATCTCTATAATGTAAAAATAAATAAAAAATAAATATATATATATATATATATATATATATATATATATATATATATATATATATATATATAAAATCTAATTACTAGTGATAATGAACATGCAGAGCTCTTAGGAAACGGTCATTCACTCATTAATAATTAGTCGCATTAGCATTCTGACTAGTAATAATTTGGGCTGTTTTGAGAATAATATAATTACCTGAGCTGCATTGGATAATGGCTTGGAATCTGCAATATTCATGCACATCACCAGGGCACTACTTCACCTACACTGCTTGCCAACATGGTCTTATTTGAAATGTTAGAAAAGAAAGCAGGCAATATGTTTAAGCCTTCATTCGGAATTGGCTCTTCCTTCCCTCTGAATACTGCCTTGATTAACAGTTTTGCACCCATTTAGACACAGCCCTCCTTGCTTGTTTCATTCTCTTATCCTCTCTACGCATCATCCCACCCCTCCCTTTCTCTTCCTCTACATCTGTCTCTACGCCTCATCCCACCCCTCCCTTTATCATCCCACCTCTTCCTACATTGCAGCCGCAGCTGCAAGCCTTAGACCTTCTAGCCCGCACCCCTATATAGGTGCTGCGGCGGGCCTGTCTCCTGTCTAGTGCTCTGGGCACTCAACACGGTCTCCTCACTGTATGGCTTCCTCATTGCTGATTCATTTTCATTTCACCCACCCACCCCACTTTCTTCATCCCACCCTCTACCTCACAGCAGCTTCTGCTCTATGAATCATACTCTCCGGTTCCCACCCCCTCTACAGGTTGCTGTTGTGGGCCTGCCTCCTGTCTGGCCCTCTGGGCACTCTATCCAGTCTTCTTGCTGCACAGCTTCCTCATCCTAGATTCTCTCTCATCTTATTGTCTCATTCTCCCAGGGTCTAAGTCTATTTCTATTATTCTCTATCTCTTTTACATTAGTTTCTCACTACAAACAGAACAAATACACATACAGAATATCGCCGCCGCATGTGCTACGCATAGTCTGGCGGCACAGTGCTCTCTGCTAGCCATGGATAAAGTGTGGAAAATAACATAGGTAGCATATATATGGCCACAGTTCAAGTGCATGCTCATTCCATACCTGAAAAGGGGGGTTAAATCAATAAAGATGCTCGGACACAATGCTTCACTCTCAGCAGCTAAATTAAGAATGAGGCTTCGCGACTGAAGCACCCAATTCCAGCAGCCGAAGGCATGACCAATCAGTCACATAACAAAAAAATAAAAAAAGGGCTCAACAAGTCGATCACAGATTGAAACATGATATATATACTTATGAGCTCCACCAAGGCTTTTTACATCATTTATAAACATATATTTTTTTAATTAATTATTTAATGTTTAATCATGGCTATTTTATTGCCGACTGAGCATTGATTATTAATCCATACAATAATAACAATCAATCTATCACACAGACACAGGGAGAACACACCACACTCCTCACTAACAGTCACCTGGAGGAAACCCACGCAGACACAGAGAGAACACACCACACTCCTCACAGACAGTCACCCGGAGGAAACCCACGCAGACACAGAGAGAACACACCACACTCCTCACAGACAGTCACCCGGAGGAAACCCACACAGACACAGGGAGAACACACCACACTCCTCACAGACAGTCACCTGGAGGAAACCCACACAGACACAGGGAGAACACACCACACTCCTCACAGACAGTCACCTGGAGGAAACCCACGCAGACACAGAGAGAACACACCACACTCCTCACTAACAGTCACCTGGAGGAAACCCACGCAGACACAGAGAGAACACACCACACTCCTCACAGACAGTCACCCGGAGGAAACCCACGCAGACACAGAGAGAACACACCACACTCCTCACAGACAGTCACCCGGAGGAAACCCACACAGACACAGGGAGAACACACCACACTCCTCACAGACAGTCACCTGGAGGAAACCCACACAGACACAGGGAGAACACACCACACTCCTCACAGACAGTCACCCGGAGGAAACCCACGCAGACACAGGGAGAACACACCACAATCCTCACAGACAGTCATCCGGAAGAAACCTACGCAAACACAGGGAGAACACACCACACTCCTCACAGACAGTCACCCGGAGGAAACCCACGCAGACACAGAGAGAACACACCACACTCTTCACAGACAGTCACCCGGAGGAAACCCACGCAGACACAAGGAGAACACACCACACTCCTCACAGACAGTCACCCGGAGAAAACCCACGCAGACACAGGGAGAACACACCACACTTCTCACAGACAGTTACCCAGAGCGGGAATCGAACCCACAACCTCCAGGTCCCTGGAGCTGTGTGACTGTGACACTACCTGCTGCACCATATGTCAGTAATTTTAATCAAATTCATATGTCAGTAATGTTTTGCTCCATATGTTATAACCTAGAGCTGATGGCCTGACCAAATACATTTCCAAAACCTAATACACATTACTATTTATGTATTGGTGCTATTCAAAGTAAAACGTATATTTCCAAAACAGTAACTTTACAGGAGAATGAAAGAACTTTCTTTACTTGCAAGTCAATGGAAGTGAAACTAAATATATTTTATTTGTGGCCCATTCATCATGAAATTTTCACACAGTGTGAAGGACAGCTGCAGTGTTCAAATGATGCAGGTACTAAACATCCACAACAATGGATATACATGTTTTTCTTTAGACAGCAATGATTCTTAATTCTATCCATTCATAATTACATCTGTCTCTTTTCATTGTACGGGCTAATTATTCTTCTGGGTGAATAATTCCTAAGCCAGCTTACCCACAGAAATATCCTTTTTGTTTTCAATCCCACAAAATTTAAGCAATTAATTAAGAGTGTGGGAATTTTTTTTAATGCATTAACAGTTTTGGGATAATTAGCCAACATACACAAATTTACAGACACAGATGCTTATGTTGTTTTAACTGTGATTTCCTTTTAACTTCGTGAGAGACATTTTGAACCAGCTTTAATATAATACATGCCAACAGGATGAGATAACATGATTGGTTAACACACATGGGCAAAATGTCAAATTGTAATTCATGTAATGCATTATTAAATAATTTATATATTATCCATAAAGGACCAGTTTTATTCCAACAAAAAAGCGGCTCACCCTGTATAACTAACCAAGTGTTACAAGAGTAGTATAAGTAATGTACTGCTTCTGCTGTACTGGAATGAAAACCTGTAGCCCTGGTACAGAGGGACAGTAGCAAACATAATGTGCAAATCACAAAAGATATCAGTTCAGCAGGATGCTCTTTGTGCATGTTGTGGAAGGCAAGTGTGTTCAGATTAAAATACCCACTCCTTTTTGCCCCCTCTTCCCCTTGTACTAAGAGGCCAGTTGTGTGACATAAATGCTATGCATATCCAAGTGGTCAGTAGAAGTGGGCAAGGGTAGTTTAAAAACATAGTCGATACACAGCTCTCGTTTCTTATTTTTGCAAACCTGTCATTTGAGGTTTTATTGCAAGAAATAAATGTATGTGATGTGGCATTTATAATGAAGTAAATGTATTGAGTAAATTGGTAAACGTATTCAAGCTTACTGCGCTCCATAGCTTGTTATGATTGCTAGTGTGAATATCAGGATGATGCTGATGAGAAGCTACTTACTTTTTGTTTAAATGCTATTTCTTTGCTCTTCCTTTTGTCCATGCCCTGGTGATGGAAATCAAAAACTGTGAACACAAAATGTTTTCAAGTAAGTAGTTTGACAATGAATAACTCTTCCTCAATAAATAATCTACATAAAATGCTTTTCCACTTTAACCATAATGAGTGCTTAATGGAAAAATGCAAAAATAAAATCATTAATTAATTCATTCATTATCTGTAGTTGCTTTTCCAGTTCAGTTCTACTCAAAAGTTACAGGGAAATATGGCCTCAAATGTTGTATTAAGAGAAAGTACAATCTCAAAAAAAAAGGTTTTGTACAGGTACATTATGGTCACTAAAGGTACAAACAGTGTAGTACATGAAGTGTTTAAGTGATTTGAGATGGAGGACGTTAGTGGTTAGAACGTTAATGAGATGGTTGTTAGTTTATGAAACTAACAACACACAGAAATAGACTTTTGTCAATATTTTGGATATATCAGCAGTCTGCACAAAAACCATCTTCAACCATCTTGCCTTTTTCACAAATGAACTCCTGAGAATTTCTGGAGAAACTCTGGAGTACCGGCTCGAGAAATGTCCCCCAGTGGTTGTTCACACATGCAGTGCACAGTGGGAGATTTTCTGCGTGAGATGCACTCTCACAGCAGGAAATCAAGCTTTAGGCGTGGGGGCAGAGCCTGTGCAGTGTGTGCAGGAGAACCCCTGGAATATTTCCCCGCACCGTTCTCGCATGTGCTGACTCTGACTTCACCCAGGGCACAAGGAGGAAAAAGTCTGGTAATGTCAGGGACAAATCCTTTGGGTGGTTGTGTTCGCACATACAACTCCTCCAAATAAACTCTGGAATTTCTGGATTACCACACTTGTGAAAAGGGGCTGTTTTGAATCCTGGTTTGTCTCTTACAGTTCATTTGCTTCTGATCCTCTCCCTGTACATAGCTGTTACACATTTCTTCATAATTTTCTTTGCTTCTGTCCCTAGCAGTTTTAGTTAGATTTCTTCCAAAGTTTCAAATGTCTTCCTAGATCTTTACTAGTAACCTTTATGTTGTTCACTGGTTGGTTTCTGTGTTTATCTCAGTTTCCAACTATATGCTGTTTCTTACTCTATTCTAGTCTCAGTTTTCTTGTAATATTTCCTCTATGTTTTGTCTAGTATGTCTCCAAGTAGTTAGTTTCTGTCTTGTTTCTTTAGTGTCTGTTGTTGTTGTTTGTGTTTCCTATAAATATGTGTGATTCCTCTCTTGGTTTGTTTTATTCTCAGTTATATGTTTAAAATAAATCTCAGCATTCTCTCGTTTACTTCTGCTCCCTAGTTTCCTTTGATTTTCAATGACATTTAGCTCCATAAAATTCTTCAAATACAAGTTGATACATATTCATCTTTTTTAAGCAGCAGACATGAACTTATAAGCGATAAAAAAATGATAAAATAATTAAGATTTTGAATAATTATTACCGTATTGCTGGCTCTTCCTGTGCTGCAGGGTTGAAGCTATGTAAGTGTAGTGGTTGTTTTCAGAGACTATGTGGTCAATATTCCCTAAGAGCTTTCTCATTTCTGATTGGTTATTCATACACTTTCTGCAGGTTTGGTACCTGTCTCTACATTTCCGAAGCAGCTGCTCTAGAACAGGGTTCTTCTTCAGGTCGTCTATGATGGTGTCACAGTCCTCTTCTTTTTCATATAAAAAAGACAGGACATTTTCACCCAACTTTCTCCAATTTTGGTTATTTTACTCCTCCTTGGATCACCACCTTAAAGTGGTGGAGGGGTTTGTGTGCCTGCGTGAGCCTAGGAGCTATGTTGTCGGGGGCAATAGCCCCTGGTAGGGTCTTCCAAGGCAAATTGGTCCTAGGTGATGGGCCAGACAAAGAGTGATCCATAAAGACACGGATGAATAAAAAACAAGCATGGACACAGCCTCCCTTGCCCGGAGTAGGGTTACCGGGGCCTCACCCTGGAGCCAGGCCTGGGGGAGGGGCTCCTTGGCGAGCGCCTGGTGGCCGGACTTTCACCTATGGGGTCCGGCCGGGCTTAGCCCGAAGGAGTTACATGGGTCCACTCTCCCATGGGCCCACCACCTGTGGGAGAGGTAGTAATCCGGGTCTGGTGCATTGTGGATCGGGTTGCGGTCAGGGTCGGGAGCCCTGGCGTTCTGATCCTCGGTTACTGAAACTGGCTTTTGGAACATGGAATGTAACCTCTCTGGTGGGAAAAGAGCCTGAGCTGGTGCGTGAGGTTGAGAGGTACTGGCTAGATATAGTTGGGCTCACCTCAACACACAGTATGGGCTCTGGAACCAATCTCCTTGAGAGAGGCTGGATGCTCTTTCACTCTGGAGTTGCCCAGGGTGAGAGGCGCAAGGCAGGAATGGGCTTACTCATAGCCCCCTGGCTTAGCGCCTGTACATTGGGGTTTACCTCAGTGGACGAGAGGGTAATTTCCCTGCGCCTTCGGGTTGGGGAAAGGGCTCTGACTGTTACCTTCTTGGGGACCCTAGTGGGAGTGCTGGAGAACACTCATTCTGGGGACTCCATTGTTCTGCTGGGGGACTTCAAAGCAGTAATTGGATTTCTGTGCCCGTCACAGTTTATCCATTACGAACACCATGTTCGAGCATAAGGGTGTCCACAAGTACACCTGGCATCAGGACACCCTAGGCCGCATTTCGATGATCGACTTTATAGTCATATCATCTGACCTGCGGCCATATGTTCTGGACACTTGGGTGAAGAGAGGCGCTGAGCTGTCAACTGATCACCACCTTGTGGTGAGTTGGATCAGATGGCGGGGGAGGATGCCGGACAGACCTGGCAGGCCCAAACGTGTGCTGAGGGTTTGCTAGGAACGTTTGGCAGAGGAACCTGTCAGAAAGATCTTCAACTCCCACATCTGGCAGAGCTTCGACTGCATCCTGGGGGAGGCTGGTGACATTGAGTCCGAGTGGGCCATGTTCCGGACCTCCATTGTTGAGGCGGCTGAACGGAGCTGTGGCTGCAAGGTTGTCGGTGCCTGTCGGGGTGGCAATCCCCACACTCGGTGGTGGACACCCCGGGTGAGGGGGGCTGTCAAGCTGAAGAAAGAGTCCTATCAAGCCTGGTTGGCTCAGGGGACTCCGGAGGCAGCCGACAGGTACCGAGGAGCCAAGCGGCTCGCGGCCTCGGCGGTCGCTGAGGCAAAAACTCGGATGTGGGAGGAGTTCGGTGAGAACATGGAAAACGACTTTCGGTTGGCTGCGAGAAGTTTCTGGCAAACCATCAGGCAACTCAGGAGGGGAAAGCAGTTTTTCACCAACACTGTATATGGTGGGGGTGGGGAGCTGTTGACCTCGACTGGGGACGTCACCAGACGGTGGAAGGAATACTTCGAGGATCTTCTCAATCCCACCAGCACGTCTTCCGCAGAGGAAGCAGAGCTTGGGGACCCCGGGGGGGGCTCGTCTATCACTGGGGCTGAGGTAGTAAAGGTGGTAGGGAAACTCCTTGGCGGTAGGGCCCCGGGGGTGGATGAGGTTCACCGCGGGTTCCTCAAGGCTCTGGATGTTGTAGGGCTGTCTTGGCTGACACGTCTTTGCAACATCGCGTGGACATCTGGGGCAGTGCCTCTAGACTGGCAGACTGGGGTGGTGGTTCCCCTTTTTATAAAGGGGTATCGGAGGGTGTGTTCCAACTATAGGGGGATCACACTCCTCAGCCTCCCTGGTAAGGTCTATTCGGGGGTACTGAAGAAGAGAGTCCGACTGATAGTTGAACCTCGGATCCAGGAGGAACAATGCGGATTCCGCCCCGGTCGTGGAACACAGGACCAGCTCTTTACCCTCGCTAGGATCCTGGAGGGTGCATGGGAGTTTGCTCAACCAGTCTACATGTGTTTTGTGGATCTGGAGAAGGCATTCGACCGTGTCCCTCGGGGTATTCTGTGGGGGGTGCTCAGTGAATATGGGGTACTGGGCTCTTTGCTACGAACTATCCAGTCCCTGTACAAACAGAGCAGGAGTCTGGTTCGTATGGCTGGCAGTAAGTCCGACTGGTTTCCAGTCAGAGTTGGACTCCGTCAGGGCTGCCCGTTGTCACCGGTTCTGTTCACAATTTATATGGACAGAATTTCTCAGCGTAGCCAAGTGGAGGAGGGTATCCGGTTTGGTGGTCTCAGGATTCCATGTCTGCTTTTTGCAGATGATGTGGTCTTGTTGGCTTCATCGAGCCGGGACCTCCAGCTCTTGCTGGACCAGTTTGCAGCCGAGTGTGAAGCGGTAGGGATGAGGATCAGCACCTCCAAGTCCGAGTCCATGGTACTCAGTCGGAAAAGGGTGGAGTGTTCTCTCCAGGTTGGAAGTGAGATCCTGCCTCAAGTGGAGGAGTTTAAATACCTCGGGGTCTTGTTCACGAGTGAGGGAAAGATGGAGCGTGAGATTGACAGGCGGATCGGTGCAGCGTCAGCAGTAATGCAGGCTCTGTACCGGTCCGTTGTGGTGAAGAGAGAGCTGAGCAGAAAAGCAAAGCTCTCGATTTACCGTTCGATCTACGTCCCAACCCTCACCTATGGTCACGAGCTTTGGGTAGTGACCGAAAGAACGAGATCGCGGGTACAAGCGGCTGAAATGAGTTTTCTCCGCAGGATGTCTGGACTCTTCCTTAGAGACAGGGTTAGGAGCTCGGACATCCGGGAAAGACACGGAGTGGAGCCGCTGCTCCTCCACGTCAAGAGGAGCCAGTTGAGGTGGTTCGGGCATCTGGTTTGGATGCCTCCTGGACGCCTTCCTGGTGAGGTGTTCCGGGCATGTCCAATGGGGAGGAGGCCCCGGGGCAGACCAAGAACACGCTGGAGAGACTACATGTCTCGACTGGCCTGGGAACGCCTCGGTATACCCCCAGAGGAGCTGGAGGTGGTGGCTGGGGAGAGGGAGGTCTGGGTTTCTTTGCTCCAACTGCTTCCCCCACGACCCGGACCCGGATAAGCGGTGGATAATGGATGGATGGATGGATGGTTATTTTACCAATTATTTTTTTTGTTTGTTTGTTTGTTTGTTTTATGTAAAAAGGAGTAAGTACAAATATTCCTGTTAATAGTAATCAGCTTTATATTGCACATTTTGGTTTTTAGAAATTTTGCTTTATTAATAGCTGTCAGGGGGATGCGAAGGGCGGACTGACGGAGACGGACGTACACGCTACAACACAGATACTTTATTAACGATAGAACAAAACAAACACAAACGAACTTCAGGGTAAATACGAACCGAGGAACAGATGATAAACAACATGATTAGAGATAGGAACGACACGAAACGAGAACAAGACTTGGACATAGCAAACAATACTAAACCATACAATACAAAACAAATGACCGATGACAGGAAGTGACACAACGGAACTTAAATACATGAACAAACAAGACACACCTGGCACAGATAACGAGGGTAAAGGACAAGAAGGCGGAACAAGGGCGGGACAAAGGCGGAGACATGGACGATAACAGACAGACAGAACCATGTGCTGAGTAAGCACATGGCGGGGAAAACAAACAAGATAGGGCCAGGATGTGACAAGTGCATGTTCACATTGACAGCGTTTGGAGCCCACCAACCTACACACTGTGAATCAAAGCCTCACTGTGTCCTTAAAGAAAATCACAGAAATATTTGGTAGTTAATCCCAAACACAGTAAATATCTGTGGCCAAGTTAATTTTGTAACTGAGAACAGACTTTTATGCACATCATTTTTAAAAGCAAATCTGTGTAGTGTAGTTAAGAGAAGTTTGAACAGTGTTTGTTTGCTAATTTAAGACTAGGGTTTCTAGAGCAGCACATCTCTGATGTCACATCTGTTGTCTTTCTGTCTTTCTCATTGACTGTCTTTTGTCTATTTGTTCAGACGTTCTATATCTTTCAAAACTTTCAATGAAAACATCTAAGTGCATATTTTCTCTTCTCTGCTGCTACAGGCTGGGCCTGCTGCCCAAGGGAGCTCATTATGTTCACCACTGCTTGGTGGCTGGAGGCCTGTTAATTTCCTTGTTTCTCAGTGCCCAGCTACCGCTGCTGCTCACTGCACTGCATTCTATGACTCCAAAAGGGAGGAAACTGTGCTGGACTAGATATATTATATCCTCCTCAAGATGATTCCCTTCATTTCTCTACGCTGTGCACCTCACTGAAAACACATGGCAAGGGCGGAACTCCTGAAGTAAGCAGTAAGTGAGGTAGGATGTCACAAAACACTGTTAAAACAATTAAAATAAGTGGTCCTTCTAATATTTGCTTAAGCCAGTAACAAAAAATAAATCCAAAGTAAAACATTTCACTAGTTCACTTTAAAAAAGGAAGCTTATTAAGGACGATGTTCTAGATTTTAATTAAAAAAAAAACACTTTTTATATATTTAGGGAATGTTTCCTCACCATTTACTGCTCTCCACTCTGTTTGTGGAAAGATGTCCAATGTTTGTACATAGACCTGGCTCCGTAAATGGGAAACAAATTAAGTGTCTCCTGGGCTTGCTCAAAAGAGGCTAAGTGTTGCCCTTGGCTCACTCATAGGAGGCTTGGACCCGAAAAGCTCTCTGTAAAGCTGCTTTGTGACAACGTTCTGTTGTGAAAAGTGCTATATTAATAAAATTGGATTGATTAAGTGTCTTTGTCCTAACTCTCTCTCTCCCTTTCTCTCTCTCTCTCTCTCTCTCTCACACACACACACACACACACTATATTTGAATACTGAAGAGACTTTTGAATATTGAGAAGCATATTAAAAGTTGATAATGTTGTATTCCTGCTCCATGGGTAGGTAACACTGACAAATGGATGTCTCTGACCTTGAAATTTCCATGAAAGTAAACACAGAGCGAAAGTGCTGCAAAATTAAACAGCTCGAGTTACACGAGTTACTGTTGGAATTCAAACCACCACTTAACTCCACATTAAAAGATACAGTCGCTTCTTACTCACACACCGCTCCACCTTAAAAGATACAGTTGCTTCTTTCTCACACGCACCACTCCACTTTAAAAGATACAGTTGCTTCTTACTCACACACACCGTGGCACCATAAAAGATACAGTTGCTTCTTACTCACACACAGCGCTCCACATGAAAAAATACAGTCACTTCTTACTCACACACACCGCTCCACCTTAAAAGATACAGTTGCTTCTTACTCACACACACCGCTCCACCTTAAAAGATACAGTTGCTTCTTACTCACACACACCACTCCACCTTAAAAAATACAGTCGCTTCTTACTCACACACACCGCTCCACATTAAAAGACACAGTCCTTCTTACTCACACACACCACTCCACCTTAAAAGATACTGTCACTTCTTACTCACACACACCGCTCCACATTAAAAGATACTGTCGCTTCTTTCTCACACACACTGCTCCACCTTAAAAGATACTGTCACTTCTTACTCACACACACCGCTCCACATTAAAAGATACAGTCGCTTCTTACTCACACACACCACTCCACCTTAAAAGATACAGTCGCTTCTTACTCACACACACCGCTCCACCTTAAAAGATACAGTCGCTTCTTACTCACACACACCGCTCCACCTTAAAAGATACAGTCACTTCTTACTCACACACACCGCTCCACCTTAAACGATACAGTGGCTTCTTACTCACACACACCGCTCCACATTAAAAGATACAGTCGCTTCTTACTCACAAACACCTCTCCACATTAAAATATACAGTCACTTCTTACTCACACACACCGCTTCACATTAAAAGATACAGTCGCTTCTTACTCACACACACTGATTCACCTTAAAATATACAGTCGCTTCTTACTCACACACATCGCTCCACCTTAAACGATACAGTCGCTTCTTACTCACACACACTGCTCCACCTTAAAAGATAAAAGAAAAGAAAAATTGAAATCTAACAAAAAATAGCAATAAGATATAAAAGTAAAATAATAAGAAAAAAAATAATAGCAATAAGATTTAAAGTAAAATAAGATTTTATTTATTTACAGGAATATATAAAGGTATTGTAAATTGATTTAAATTCTGACTGCTCAGACACTGATTATGTCTGAAGGTTGGATGTTTTTATGCAAAATATGTTCAATAATAATAATAATAATGATAATAATAATAATAATAATAATAATAATAATAATAATAATAATAATATGCCATCTAATTTAGTCTTAGTTATTTAGTTTGGATCTTTGTCCATCTGAACCATTATGTATTCCTGATTAGCAAAATGTTAAAATAATAGTAATAAAAAAAAACTGATGAGCAATGCTGCAATTATATTGTAACTGTTCGGTAAAAATATTCGGTAAAAAATTCTGATTTTCTTTTAAACTTTTATAATGATACAGAGGAAAGACAGGAATAAAAACTAAAAAATATGAACTAGGGCTGTTGTGCCCTAGTTGTAAAATGTGTGATTGTTTGGTAAGCAGTAAATTGTTATATGAAACTATTGTTTGAAATCATTATTAAAACATAAGTTTTGCTAAATAATTGGCCTCAAACAAATATTTTAATTATAGATTTAAAAATAGTTCAAACAGAATTCTTATCTGACCCTTAATGCCATTTAAAGAAATTAAAAATAAGGAAATACAACCTGAGCCAAAAACACCTTTCAGTCTTGTGCCACTCTCTCGCTGCTGTTTGCTGTGAGAGCTCTGCTTTGAGAAATGAAACTCATAATGGTGTCTGTACTTATGTAGGTGGATATTGAGAGGAGTTCCTTGAAGTCATGTGATAATTTAGTGCCATGCCTACCATTCCAGTTAACCAGGATACTTCCTCCACAATCTCAAACTCCCAGGAAGCACTGGACACTCTCGTGACTCCAAACCACACTCACATCACATTGTACCGGTCTAACTACCCTGAGTATTAATCGCTTACACCTGTTCTCCATCCTATATAAACCTTGTCTTCAGATCAGTCGTTGCAGAATATTACCAACAGTATCCCGTTGCATTACGAAGCGTTTCCTCAGTCAGTTTGATCTCCGTGCTTTTGACCCTACGCCTGTTTTTCCGGTTTTTGTCTTTTGTCTTGCCTACGAACATGGCCACGAATGCCGTAGCCCTAAAATTACCAGAGTTTTGGAAAGAACATGCCGCCATTTGATTCGTTCAAGCTGAGGCTCAGTTCGCCATTAGGAAAATCACAGATGACAAGACAAAATACGTGGTTGCAGCACTGAACAGCACAGCCTCCAGAGTAATTAACTTTCTGCAAAACCCTCCAGAGCTTGACAAATATCCTGGATTAAAAGCTCTGCTCTCGTGAACTCTTGAACTGTCTGATGCCGAACAAGCCCGCCAGCTTCTCTCATTACCAGGATTGGGCGATTCCAAACCATCAGAGCTCATGGATCACATGTTGTCGCTTCTGGGCTTCTGTTTTCTCTTTAGAGAACTTTTTCTACAGCAGCTGCCTGGAGAGGTTCACTGGCAAATTCCAGCATTGAGGAGCCTCGGGCTCTGGCAAGACAGGCTGACAAAATAGTCTCGGCCAGACAACAGTGTCACGCCGCCATGCGTCCGACAGACAGCACCACAGCCCACTACTCTCTGTTTCTACCATGTGCGTTTTGGAGACAAGACCAAGAAATGCTGCTCACTGCGCAGCTTCAAGGGAAACGACGGGGCCGGTGCCTGTTAGCGACTACAGGTGCCGGCCGTTCCAGCAGCCTGCTTTCTCTTACTGATGCTGACTCGGGTCGCCATTTTCTGTGTGACATGGGAGCACAGGTTAGTGTACTGCCTGCTTCAAAATTGGATGTGGAGTCCGGGGCATAGGTCCACCGCTGGAAGCAGCCAATGGCGGTCCTATCCTCACCTAAGGCAGACAGTCAGTGCCTTTGTGTTTTAATGGGCAGTGGTTTAATTGGAATTTTATCCTGGAATTTTTTCCACACCACTTCTGAGCGCGGATTTTTGTGCGCTAATAATCTGCTTGTCTGTGTCAAGAACAGGGGCCTCCTCATCCCAGAAATGTTCAGTTCACTCCCATGCTCCCTCAGTCGCTCTGGCTCTTCCAAGTTGTCCAGCACACTCTCCCCCTCTGATGAGTTTGCGCAGCTCCTGGTCAGTTTTCTGAGTTTTACAGAGCCCATGTTCACCGCTCGGGCAAGCAAACATGGGTTTGAGCACCCCATCACCACCACTAGCCCACCCGTGTATGTTAGGCCCAGACGTTTAGATCTGGCCAAGCTCTCCATTGCTGAAGTCCAGTTCGACACCATTAAATGCCTTGGCATCGTGCGAAGGTCCAACAGCCCATGGGCCTCTCCTCTTCATATGGTCCAGAAACCAGGTGGTGGTTGGCGCCCGTGCAGTGGTTACCGTCGCCACTACTCCAGACCGTTACCCGATTCCGCACATACAAGAGTTTTCTGCTCGTTTAGCTGGTACAGTCATTTTTTCTAAAGTGGATTTGGTCCGCGGATACCACCAGGTTCCTGTGCACGCTGCAGATGTTCCGAAGACTG
The DNA here is from genome assembly GCF_029633855.1 of Hoplias malabaricus. Lineage (NCBI taxonomy): Eukaryota > Metazoa > Chordata > Actinopteri > Characiformes > Erythrinidae > Hoplias > Hoplias malabaricus. The sequence continues at coordinate 2,314,173 of NC_089817.1, forward strand.
CTGTGACCACCACATTTGGCCTGTTCAAATTTCTTCGCATACCTTTTGGTCTCAAGAATGCAGGACAAACCTTCCAACACCTGTATACTGCGTGACCTGCCTTTTTTGTTTGTGTACCTGGATGACATATTGGTTACCAGCACCTGCAGGTCGGAACATTTGCAGCACCTCAGAGTTTTATTTGAGTGCCTCAGCAGGCATGGCCTTATTATCAACCCTGCGAAGTGTCAGTTTGGCTCATCCACCATTGACTTCCTTGGTCATCGCATCTCCAGCGCTGGTGCTGTTCCACTTCCCACCAAAGTGGAAGCAATCCAAGGTTTGGCCTGTCCCCTCACCATCAAAGCTTTGCTTTTCCTGGGCATGATAAACTTTTACCATCAATTTATCCCATGAGCAGCCAATCTCATGCATCCCCTTTATGAAGTGCTTAAGGGTAAACCTGCCAAGCACGTGCTGGACTGGACCGATGACAGGGCTCAGGCATTCAGTGCCTCTAAACGTGCGCTAGCACATCCAATTCCGAACACACCTATTGCCATTACCACTGGCGCATCAGATTATGCAATAGGGCAGTCCACGAGCATTGGGCAACCGCTGGCGTTCTTCAGTCGGCAACTCTGTCCAAATGAGCGCAAGTATAGTACTTATGACCGCAAGCTCCTTGCCCTTTATCTGGCCGTGTGTCATTTCCATTTTCTCTTGGAGGGCCGCCTGTTCACGACTTTTGTTGACCACAAACCACTGGTTTTTGCCATGGCCAAGACTTCAGAACCGTGGTCCGCTCACCAGTAAAGACAACTTGCTTTCATCTCCGAATTCACTACCCACATCCAACATGTCGCCAGGAGGAACAACCCTGTGGCCGTCTGCCTCTCGGTGTACGGCCAAGTGCTGCGGGTCCCTGGCAAATTCCTCCCGACAGCCACGGGCCCGTGGTCGGCCAGTCAGCAGCGTCCTGTCCTTCAAGAGTTTTCAAGGTCTTTTGTTCCCCTGCCCACCTCTCAGCACAGCCTGCAGCATTCACAGGTCCCTCATACTTTGCACAAGGCAAGCTATGTTTTTGTCCACCATGACGCTCACCGCATCCCCTTCGTCCGGTCAACAATGGTCCATTCCGAGTAATCGTCCCAGGGGACAAGTTCTTTGTTGTAGACTTAGGAGGTACACGCGAACGGATCTCAGTGGACCGTCTTAAGCCAGCTCACCTGGACTTGAATCGGCCTGTGATACTTGTGCGGCCTGAACATCGGGGGCGCCCTCCCAATGCTGTTGTTCCCACCGCGCCCACACCTCCTTGTGGTCCTGCACCCTCTGTTCCTCACCGCAGGGGCTGTTTCGGCCGGGTGTCAAGCCCCCTCGTCGTTTAAACATGCCTGTGTTGGTGAATACTGGGGGGGCCTGTGTAGGGATTACTGAACACTTATGAACAATATTCACACACAGACACTGTGTTAAGTGGACCGTTCCACTGGCCCTTTAAGTCAGACTGAATAGAGGACTCTGTTGAGGTTCACTGATAGTGGTGAGTCAGCTCTAGGTCGGCTCTTTAGTATATGACATCTACCTTTTTCTAATCTATCTGATTATTTTTCTTTTCAAGCAAAACCTCATGTTACCAAAACATATTTCCATGTAGCTCTAAAATCCACCAATACTTCACCAGAGACAACCTGTATCCTGCAGAACCACATTAAGCCAATTCACAGTTTCATACAGAGGACCTTGTATCTGGAACTGTCTGCCACCCAACTTGAGAACTTGTAACAATCTGAATTCCTTTAAAAGATCAACTAAAGCCTGTTCCTTGTCACACCTGTGTTCTTTGAACCAACACTACACCAAACATCTCTTTTGTCCTACTCTTTTATTCAATATATCATTTATGTACAAGCACCTTTGGGCTTGTTTTGTAATTTCCCTGCACTATTTTTGTTATTATTGTATGGTTCTCTTTTTCTGTGCTTAAATATTCTAATTTATTGTGCACAATATAAAAGGATCCTTTGTGTCATTTAATATTATGTTTATACACTGAACTGTCACTAGACCTACATTGTATCTATATTCATTGTCCATTTTACCAGCTCCACTGTCTACAGAGGAGCAGTCTGTGGTTCTACAATTGCAGACTGTAGACCACCCCCCATGTATGATTTGTGGGTGGATCATTCTCAGCACTGCAGTGACACTGACGTGGTGGTGTTTGGCTGGATGTTTTTGGCTGGTGGATTATTCTCAGTCCAACAGTGACACTGAGGGATTTAAAAACTCCAGCAGCACTGCTGTGTCTGATCCACTCTACACCAGCACAACACACACTAACACACCACCACCACGTCAGTGTCACTGCAGCGCTGAGAATGATCCACCACCACATCACACCTGCTCTGTGTGGGTCCTGAGCACTGAAGAACAAGGGGAAAGCGGATAATGAAGTATGCAGAGCAACATGTGGTCTACAGTCTGCATTTGTAGAATAATAGAGTGCTCCTGTGTAGACAGTGAAGCTGATAAAGTGGAAGATGAGTAGATACAAGACAAATGTTCCTAATCCAGTGATCGTTCAGTATGTATCTGTGATGTTGATATTATGTTTATATATCTGTCCTGTTATTTTTATGTTATAATAAAATTATAATTATATTATATTCATGTTTTATTGGAGTACTGTTGGAGATGAATTATTTAAAAAGCCAGTATTAAAATCTTCAGTGTAATATGACTGGAAAATATTATCACTTTAAATGAAGTGAAGAATGACGTTATTCAGATCTCCCGGTCACACAAACACATGCATAATTATATTCAGAGCATCATAGCGAACATTCAGGTTTTACTTTATTATGAGCTGTCAAGTCAGTGGGAACTGTACTGTTGACGTTTCTCCAGAAATTAATGTCTTCTTCACTGAAGTTTAGGTTTCTGAATGTTTTATGGCTCATCCACTGCATGTTGAAACCGATCATAGTCCTAATTTACATTCTTTGCTCATTGGCTGAAATCTGCCGCCACAAATGAACAACCACATATTGTTCACATTTTCCATCCAAGTTTGCCCCAAAACACACTTAACATGCTCCTGTCCTACCATGTTAATGCAGACACTGTTCATAAAAGCAGCATCAGCAGACAGCTGTGGTTTTACTATTGACATTTTTGTGAATGTGGTGTTTAGTAGTGTTTGAGTCATAACACATGATTACATAATGTGATGATCCATGTCAGTTCATAAGCCCTGCAAACTATGAAATGCACACACACAGTCTCTCTCAAATAAAAGACTCTACCCCCCTACAACCCCCTTATACATTTACTCAGTAATGCAGCCCCTCCGCCAATAGTTTTCACTGACAAAATAATCATGTGGTTTGTGATCCCTGCACCAAACTGTCAATATTATGATAAAAGAAAAAGTCCCAGCATTGTTTCCTGTTAAGAACTGCATTGCTATGTGAGACAAGAAAAGCAGAAACACAGGTAGATGGTTTCACTGCTCTTATTACATTTGTTTAAACATGTATTTGCCACTGTGTGCAAAGTTTAATTTACATAAACACAATGAGTCAACACTTATGTTACTTGGAGACACACCCAAAAATACTTTTTATAGTTCCCTGTCCTTAGCTGTCTTTCCAGTAATTTAAAATTGTATAACTGATTTTATAAATGTAATAAACACACACACACACACACACACACACACACACACACATATATATATATATATATATATATATATATATATATATATATATATATATATATATATATATATATATATACAATTTTCTGCCTAACAATAATTTATTCAGGGCAGCACGGTGGCGTAGCAGGTAGTGTCGCAGTCACACAGCTTCAGGGACCTGGAGGCTGTGGGTTCAATTCGTGCTCCGGGTGACTGTCTGTGAGGAGTGTGGTGTGTTCTCTCTGTGTCTGCGTGGGTTTCCTCCGGGTGACTGTCTGTGAGGAGTTGGTGTGTTCTCCCCGTGTCTGTGTGGGTTTCCTCCGGGTGACTGTCTGTGAGGAGTGTGGTGTGCTCTCCCTGTGTCTGCGTGGGTTTCTTCCGGGTGACTGTCTGTGAGGAGTTGGTGTGTTCTCCCTGTGTCTGCGTGGGTTTCCTCCGGGTGACTGTCTGTGAGGAGTGTGGTGTGTTCTCTCTGTGTCTGCGTGAGTTTCCTCCGGGTGACTGTCTGTGAGGAGTTGGTGTGTTCTCCCCGTGTCTGTGTGGGTTTCCTCCGGGTGACTGTCTGTGAGGAGTGTGGTGTGCTCTCCCTGTGTCTGCGTGGGTTTCCTCCGGGTGACTGTCTGTGAGGAGTGTGGTGTGTTCTCTCTGTGTCTGCGTGGGTTTCCTCCGGGTGACTGTCTGTGAGGAGTTGATGTGTTCTCCCTGTGTCTGCGTGGGTTTCCTCCGAGTGACTGTCTGTGAGGAGTGTGGTGTGTTCCCCCCGTGTCTGCAAACACACAAAAACACACGTTGTAGGTGGATTGGCGACTCAAAAGTGTCCGTATATGTGAGTGAATGTGTGTGTGTCTGTGTTGCCCTGTGAAGGACTGGAGCCCCCTCCAGGGTGTATTCCCGCCTTGCGCCCAATGATTCCAGGAAGGCTCTGGACCCACTGCGACCCTGAACTGGATAAGCGGTTACAGATAATGAATGAATGAATAATGTATTCATACAGTTAATTCTTAATTCATAATATGACTATTGAAATAATTTTAAATATGTGCTTTTTTAATACTTTAACATGGTTCAGACAGAGAGACACACTCCTTATCTGAACATTAACGCCATTCATCTATATCTGGAGAAAGTAATGTGTGTCTGGGGGCAGCAGGGTAGTACAACAGGTAGTATCTCAGCAGCCAGTTCAGGGCGGCGGTGGGTCTGGACTGTTGGTTGAGGTTGTTGAGAATGAATTAGACAGAGTCACGCACGTGTGAAGAGAGTAAAGATGTTTTATTTTAAAGTAGAGATGGAAAAGTTTACAGAGATGTTTGTGACTTGGTTATTGTCTCCCACCATCAGTGGGAGCAAACACATATTATTGAAAATGTTATCACCCTCAATTGTTCCATAAACAATATTTCAGCTAAACAGTCAAACCATCCACCTTGGGTAGATGGAATGTTATGGACCACCTGTGAAATATTTTGCAAGTTGGAAACTACCTTTTTCAGGCCACCACCATTGTCTGGAATGTAAGAACAACACTCAATACCCTCTATAGCACATGTTCCCGCTGGGCTGACAGAAGATAATCTAGAGCCATTCTATTTTGCAAAGCAACCATCATAACAGCTGTCACTTCTTCTGTGATTTTACTAAAACCCATGGTAGTGCTATTGGCTAATAGTTCCACTTCCTGTGATAAATCTGCAATTTGATCTAGAGCAGACATAACCCCATAAGTTGGAAGTAGCGCTCCCTATCAGTAGGCAAGGCAAGGCAAGTTTATTTATAGAGCACTTTTCGAACACAATGGCAATTCAAAGTGCTTTACAGATCGATAAAGAAAAATTACAGTAGAACTTAAAAAGTAAAAGAAAATAAAAACAATTTGAAGGTATAAAATAGAATTAAAACAGAATATATAATTAAAAAATAATAAGTAAATAAAAATGATTAAAAGCTATTCAGTAAAATTTAAAACAATAAAAACAGTAATAAAAATGACAGTTATTAAAATAGTACTAGAAATAAAATACATAGATCTACATTTTTAATTCAATCTAAGTGCAGTGCTACTCAAAGGCACATGAGAACAGGAAGGTCTTTAGTGTAGATTTGAAAATAGTGATAATTCCCGCCTTGCGCCCAGTGATTCCAGGTAGGCTCTGGACCCCCGCGACCCTAAATTGGATAAGCGGTTACAGATAATGGATGGATGGATGGATGAAAATAGTGATATTTGGGGCAAATCTGATGCCTTCTGGGAGTCTGATCCAGGTGCAGGCAGCTTAGTGACTGAAAGCTGCCTCCCCCTGTGTGGTTCTGACCCGGGGCATCACTAGCTGACCAGTCCAGAGTGATATGAGGGGCCACTGAGTTCATACACTTCTAGCAGATCTGAAATATATTTTGGTCCAAGGAAGTTTATTGATTTATAAACAGTTAATAGCACTTTAAAATCAATCCTGTGTTTAATTGGGAGCCAGTGCAGTGACCTGAGCACAGGAGTGATGTGCTCGGTTCTCTTGGTTCTGTTAAGAGTTCTAGCTGCTGCATTTTGAATAAGCTGCAGTTGCCTAACTAAGGACTTGGGAAGTCCAGTAAAGAGACCATTGCAGTAGTCCAGCCTGCTAGAGATGAATGCATGAATGGGTTTTTGTAAGTCTGGTTGTGACACATACCCTTTGAATTTTGATATATTCTTAAGGTGATAAAATGCATATTTTTTTATTGCCTTTATTTGTCCGTTAAAGTTGAGATCTGAGTCCAGGATTATGCCAAGATTTCTGACCTGGCCTTTAGGCTTTAGAGCTCTGCTGTTAAGCTGAGTAGTGACCTCAAGTCTTTGCTCCTTGCTGCCAAACACAATCACCTTTGTCTTATCTTTGTTTACTTGAAGGAAGCTGTCCCTCATCCAGTTATTTACTGATTCTAGACAGTGGCAGAGAGAGTCAATGGGACTGTAGTCACCTGGTGACAGAGCTAAATAGATCTGAGTATTATCTGCATAACTATGATAGGCTATTTTATTATTTTTAAGGATTTGTCCAAGTGGTAACATGTAAAGGTTAAACAGTAGAGGCCCAAGAATTGATCCTTGTGGAACACAGCAGTTCAACAATGTTCGTTTTGATTTATAATAATCAATAGCAATAAAGTAGTCTCTATCCGCGAGATACGAGCTTAACCAGCTAAGAACTGTTCCTGATAGCCCCGCCCAGTTCTCTAGTTTGTCTAAAAGGATGCTGTGATTGACAGTATCAAATGCAGCACTAAGATCAAGAAGCATTAGCACAGATATTTTATCACTGTCTGTGTTCAGACGGATGTCATTTAAAATCTTTATGAGGGCAGTTTCTGTGCTGTGATGTGGACGGAAACTTGAATGGAAGTCATCGTAATAACAGTGTTCATGTATAAATTTGCTGAGCTGAATAAAAACAACTTTCTCAATAATTTTGCCTATGAATGGAAGATTAGAGATTGGTCTGTAGTTGTTCAGGAGAGTGCTGTCTAAACTGCTCTTTTTAAAGAGAGCTTTGATTACTACAGTTTAGAGCTTAAAGGAAGATCCCTGAAAGTATAGATGCGTTTACTATTTGCAGTATGTCCTCAGATAGACAACAGAAGACTTCCTTCATAAAGTGTGTAGGCAACACTTCTAATGCATGTGGATGGTTTCAGATACTGGACAGTTTTCTCTAGAGTTTTCAGATCAATAGCAGTGAATTCAGACAGGGTACATTTCAGATTTTGAGGCTGTATCTGAACAGCTCTGCTGTCAGGAGACGTATTGAGGATCGCTTATCGGATGTTTAGAATTTTATTGCTAAAGAAAGCTGCAAATTCATTACATTTTTCCACAGAGAGTAGTTCTGGGTTAAACCCGTGGTGGTGGATTTCTCAGCTGATCAAATATTGTGAATAATGATCGGGCGTTAGAGCTTTTACTAATGATGTCAGAGAAGTAGGTTTGTCTGGCCTTTCTAACTTCCAAATTGTATTTTTGGAGTTTTTCTTTATAAATTCCCAAGTGAATGTGAAGTTTAGCCCTTTGATAATGACCAGGTCCAGTGTGTGCCGTGGTTGTGAGTAGGTCCAGTCACATGCTGGGACAGACGGAAGACATCAAGTAAAGAATTAAGTTCCTTAGTTGTCTTGTCCAAGGCATTATCTATGTGCACATTAAAGTCTCCTGAGATGACAAAGTGATCAAAGTCAGTTGAAATGCCTGTCAGCAGCTCAGTAAATTCATCAATAAAATCTGAGTATTTAGGTGGTCTTTCAATTGTAAGTATTAAAATATGAGGTGTACCTTTTAGCAAAGTACTTAGATACTCAAAAGAGAGGAAGTCACCAAATGCTGCATGCTTGCATAGAAATATATTTTTAAACAGGGCAGCTATTCCTCCACCTTTTCTGTTTTCTTTAAATACACAATTACAACTATAGTCTGGGGGAGCAGATTCTAAAATGACAGCAGCATTGGTGCTGTTTTCTAGCCAGGTTTCTGTTAAAAGCAAAAAGTCTAAATTGTGCGAGATGATAAGTTCACTGACTATAAATGATTTATTGTAAGAGACCTAATATTAATAAGAGCTAGTTTTAAAACAAAGGACCACACCATCTGTTCTTTACTCCCTGTTTTTTTCTATTTCTGATAAGTACTGGAATGGGAGACATTACAGACTCACAGGGTCCAAGCTTGTTTTGAAATTATGGACTGCTGACACTATCACTGTAACAGCATGGACCCAATAAGTATCAACCTGTCTGATTACTTGAGGTGGCCTCATCCCTTTCATTGGAAGAAGGTGGGTGACGCTCCTGTTGATGATAAGATAGAGAACGAAGTTGCCTATCTGATGGATTTGGAGCTTGCCTTTTTCTTTGAGGTGTTGTAAGCTCTAGGGGAGTTTTGTTTAACAGATCATCCATCTGATTGAGCTTCATTGAGGCCACTTTAACTAACTCCTTGATCAGTGAGTGTAGCAGGGAGGAGGAGGGTTGCTGAGTCCTTGAGGCAGTAGATGGTAGTGGAAGTGAATTTGGGCTGATTTTCTCTGTACCTGAGGACTAGCTGACAGGGAAAGTGACAGCTTCGTTCCTGCAGATACCAGCTTCTCCATTGTTGCTGGAAGATTCAGGTGGGGTGAGGGTGAGATGGAGATGGAGGATGATGTAGACTGCTTGTGCAGTTTTGGTGTCTTTGGCAGCTGATACTGTAGAGCATGGCTCTCATCCAGTGATGATGCACTATCAGTAAGGGCAGGATGTTGTTGTTCAGAGTCCCTGAGTGATAGTGCAGACTGTGCCTTCTCAGAAGGGGGAGGATGTTGTGTCTCCGAGGTGACGCCAGAGTCCTTAGCTGCTAACTCTGACGCGTCTTCACTGCTGGGAGCAGAGAAGCTGCACAAAGAGAAGATAAAGTTCTCTATCAGTAATCTGACACCTCTTTTGTTGGCGTGCAGTCCATCTTGCCTAAAAAATTCTCTCTTCACAAAATACAGATTAAAATTGTCAATAAAAATGAGTCCATTTGCCCTGCAGCTTTTTTGTAGCCATAGGTTTAGTGCAAGTAGCCTTGAAAACATATTTCTGCTCCTTGCAGGCAGCGGACCACTGATAAATGGCTGGATGTTTAGCTTGAGCAGAGTGTTAAAGAGAACATTAAAGGCTTTTTTTAGTACCTCTGACTCGTCCTTCCTTGTGTCATTCTTACGCACATGGACAATTATCTGTTTCACTCTTGTGTGTTCAGCCAGCAATGTAGGAAGCTTTTCATTCATTTCGGAAACTGTGATGTTAGGCTCACAACGAACTATGAATTTCTGATCTTTCACACCATAAACAGTCATCTCCAAAAACAAGGGCGTGGGCTGTAGCCATGGACTGGGGTCTTGTGGCTCTTTTGGGGTGCTCTGAATGACTGGCCCTTCGTGTTTGGGGTGAGTGGAACTGAATTCCTTCTCTGGCTTTGTGCTGTGGTCTTAGTGCAGCAGCACAGGCTTTAGCATTGGCTGGATGTGCTGTGCTAGCAGGGGTGGAGGATGACACTACAGAGCGAATGTAGTACAGTTTTTGGGTTTAGTTCCGGTGCGGACCCAATTCTGGTTGTGCTCATTTCTGTCAGCTGTACTCACATTTGGGGCTCCATCCATTTGTTCTGCTGGTCCAGTCCTGTGCGTCTCCACTGCCCGCTGCTTCATTAAGCCCTCTGCCCTCTGTCTGTTGCCAGTACTCCCACTCTCTGATTCTCCTCGAACAGCGCAGAAATGCCAGTCCTTAAACTTCGATAGCAAGTTCCGAAAGCTTGTTTCCAAAACAGTCATTCTTTGTAGAAGACTGTAACAATTCTGGCAGCATAGGTGCTCAGAAACCCTTCTTTGCTAGTCAGTAGACTTTACTGATTCAATCATTAAAAACCCAAAAATGTTTCTTAGGGTAAAATCAAATAAAACATATAAAATATAAGCTAAAACTTCACTGTACTTTCGCTGTCCTTGCCTGAGTAAACTAGAAAAATAAAATGGAGATAAAAACAGAGCGAAGCAGGAGATAAAGGATAAGCATCTGCATAGTAGCAAAGAAGGAAGCAAAAAAGTAGGGTGAATACAACACAATGTGAGCATGAGTTAATCACATATGTTAAGTTATGTGAATGTGTGTGTAAATGATCTTCTTTATGACTGTATCTCACGTAGAACAGACAGCGGAGGCTACTGCGGAGAGGTTACTAGCACTTACATCCAGTAACTTGTTGGATGTTTCTCCTCCTGTCTAAGGATCTTTCTTCTCCCCCCGTCACCACTAGGCAAAGACTGATGTGGTGATGAATCAGCCAGGATAGAACAGACCATCCACCTAAACAGGGAGGCAAAGAAAGAAACTAACGGCAGTATCTACAAAGTACTGCTGGAAGGGCTTCAGGCCATGGAATGCCTTCCTGATGCATCTTTGACAAGCGTTCCTTAGTGACACGGTTCATTCTTTCTGTCTGACTTGGGGCTTGAGGACGGTAAGGACAGTGAAGTACCCAACGGATATTCAGCATTCTGCTTACTCCACTACATATCGTGCCTGTGAAGTGTGTTCCTTGATCAGAATCAATTTTATCTGGAAGGCCCCATCTTGGTATGATGTCTTTCACCAGCACCTTTGCTGTGTCGGTTGCCTTTCCCTGTCCCGTTGGAAAACATTCCACATATCTCGAGAACTTATCCACAACCACAAGGCATCTTGAAACCTTCCACATTTTGGTAGAGTGATGTAATCCATTTGAAGGTGTCTGAATGGACCAGGTGGAGCAGGTGATCCCACAGCAGGAGTTTTCACTCTTGTGCCAGGATTGTTTTTTTCACATGTCGCACAGCTTTGAAGAACATAACGTGCTTGTTCTCTAAACTTCGGGTTCCACTAGATTTGATTGAAACATTGAGTCGTTTTGTCAACCCCAACATGTCCCAGCGAGTGAATCTGAGTTGCTAGGTAGGGAAGCAGACATTTTGGAGCCACTAGAAGTGTCCCAGATGGCATCTTTATGCAACTTGTCACCATTTTCCATCCAGCTCCAGACTTCCTCTCTTGAAGCATCCTGTTGCATCTGTTTGATATCAGAAATGGCTCGAACTTCCTTGTCTTGTTCGAGTTTAAGATGACAGACTTTGGTGTTGTCTTTGTTCGTGTTTCCATTGTCATTGCCGCCATGTTCGTTGTTGGCGTCTCCCTCTCTGGCAGCGAGTTTTGCAGCGGCATCTGCTAGTGCATTTCCTCAAGCTGTAGATGTATTTTCTTTTGTGTGTGCTTTAACCTTTAAGATTGTGACTTCTTTGGGCAGTCCTAATGCTTCCAAAAGTTCTTGGAACAATTGTCCATTTTTCACTGGCGTTCCTGCAGCGGTTATAAAACCATGCTGTTTCCACAGTTGACCAAAATCATGGACGACACTGAAACCATAATCGGAATAATCGTAAATGTTGGCAGTATGGTCTTTCGCCAGTTTACATGCTTCAATCAGCGCTTTCAATTCAGCTTGTTGAGCTGATGTTCCTGGTGGCATTTGACCTTTTGCCAGGATATCCACTTCGGATGTCACTGACCATCCAGCTCGTCTCACCCCATCTTCAATTGTTAAAGATCCGTCAGTGAAAAGAGTGTCAGAAAAGAAGTCAGCATTTTGCAAAGGAATTTCTTTGATATGCTGGTCCACTTCCAGCATTGTCACAACTTCTTTGCAATCATGGTGGTCAGCCTGTCCAGGAGTCATCAAAGTGGAAGGGTTGGACACACTTACCCTTTCGATAATAATGAAGGGTGCTTCCAAGACTGCTAACCAATTTCCCTATCTACTTGCCATTACTTGAGTGGATCTGCTCATTGTCAACAGAGCATGAACAGCATGAGGAAATTTCACTGTTAGCTTTTGATCAAGCACCAGTCCAGCCACCATTTTTACCGCCAAATAAACTGCATGGCCCAAAACCCAGAGCTACATGGTCCAATTTTGATGAGTAATATCCCACTGGATGTTGCTCACCACCATGATCTTGTGTCAATACGGCTGTCATGAAGCCACTCTTTTCATTGAGAAACAGAGTGAATGGCTATAATTGCATAGGCCCAAAAATGATCTCAGCTCATGGATAGTTTTCGGCTCTGGTGTTTCATGGATTGCTTTGGCACGATCTGGAGTGATTGCTTTTTGCCCTTGTGAAATTTTCTGTCAGAGATAGATAACTTCTTTCTGCATAAGTTGGGCTTTTTCCAGGCTGGCTTTGTGGCCTTTGCTGCCCAAGTAGAAGAGAAGGGCTTTAACGTCAGCTTTGTGCTCACCTTTTTTGGAAGCAATCAAAATATCATCCACAAATTGGATAACAACTGATGTTATGTTGGGTATGTCTGAGGATCTTAAATGTGTTCACAGAGCTTGGTGGTACAAAGTTGGGCTGTTGTGAAGACCTTGTGGAAGTCTTGTCCAGGTGTACTGTTGACCATCGACAGAGAAAGCTAGCCATGGTTGTGACTCTTTGGCAAGTGGGACTGACCAATAGCTGTTGGCCATATCGATGACCGAAAACCATCGATGTTCAGGCTTCAAATTGTTGAAGATTGTCGAATGATTAGCCACAAGAGGTGTTAGCTTTTAAATGCATTTGTTACCTTCACGATAATGAATCGTTAGCCACCAGTTTCCATTAGCTTTCCTCACTGGCCACACTGGACCATTAGATACACTTTGGGTTTTGATGAGAACCATTCGAGCTTCAAGCTTTTAAATGATTGGTTTGATACCAACAATTGAATCTCTGTTAATTGGGTATTGTCTGGTGCAAGGTGGTGCTGTTCCAGTCAGATTAACTGCAGGCATGTCCAAAAGCCCACAATTATTTTTATCTGTGGACCAAATTTGGTGCTCTGAGAGATCATTTTTCTGTAGGCTTCTCAAATGCCAAGAGACTTTGCCTTCTTCAATACACAGAGTTGAGTTCAATTGCAGCAATACATCCAAGCCCAGTAGGCAATAAATTCCACCTACCCAAATGCTAGTTTCCACGCCGTAGGGTCCAATTGTCATCACAACAGGCTGGGACTGTTTAATGCTCATATTTCCACCACCAGCTGCCATAGCATTAATGCAGTCATTGGTTAATGGCAAGTTGAGATGTTTTGCAAGTTCTGAAGTGATTATTGTTATTTCAGCACCAGTATCTAGAAGGAAGTTGATGTCATGATTATTTTTGGCTGAGCAGTGAGCTTGTCTGGCATGATTATTATTGCTTGGGGGTGGGGGATTGTTAATAGTTGCATACACATAAAAGCCATCTGCATTGTGTTGTAAGGCTGCTAGCAGAGGCTGCAGAGAGGGATCATCTAGTTTCCCTGAAGTGTTGAATTCATCAGGGTTTGCATCTGCTCTGGAGACAGTTGTTTGACCTTTCCAATAAGGTTGTCAAGTCTTGAATCATCAGGAGTTGCATTTTGTTGATCTTTGAACTTCTTCCTACATTCTCTTTCTCAATGTCCTTGTTTTCCACAGTAATGACAGTTTCAGAATTTCTTCACTTTCTTGTTGGAAAAATCACTCATTATCAATCATTATCTCGATTGTCTCCTTGTTCCCGTGAGCTCTAATTCTCACTTCTTGAGCCATCTCAATATCATGTGCCCATTGTACAACATCTCCAAACCTTCTGGTTCATTCATTCCATCCTGTGTGTTTTGTTTTTAGGGCAACAGCAATATCTGGTCTCAAGCCATTGATAAATCTGCTCCTAAGGGAAGGGGCAGTGACTTCATCCAGAGAGGCTGACTCAGTGTTGATACCAGCATGCTCTAACCATATTTGTTTAAATCTTTCTCCATAGTCTCTGACTGTTTCATTGACATTCTGTGTACATTCTGCAATTTTGTTCCAGTCGATCTCTTCTGGTTTTAGGGCTATCAGAAAGAGTCTGATGAATTCCCATCCTTCATCACAACTTTCCGCCATGGTTCCTACAACATGATTCACTTGATCAGGCAACTCTGTCCACTCTTCGTCTTTCTACTGGACAGACAAGATCATCGCACCATCAAAAGGATGCAGACGATAAATATGCTTCAAGCATTTTAATTCATCCCATGCTTTTCTTCGGCTTCTATAAATATTTGGTAGTGTTTCTGACCACTTGTCAATCAAATCATGAGTGGGATGTTCATGATAGTACCTGGTTTCATAACAAGCTTTCTTTCGCCTTTGAACTTGTGGTCTAGATGCTTGTTCTAATCTCTCATCCCGTTTTGCCTGGGATAATGAACCTCCTCCAGCATCATCATCAGCCTGGTCAGGTTGAGGTTTTGGTTGTGGTTGAGTACCAGTTCCATCACTTTGAACTGTGACCTTTTCACACTTTATCTTGATTGGAGCTAGTCTTTTGGCTTTAGCATCAGATTTGATTGGTTCACTTTGGCTGAGGCTGTGTGAGTGTGAGAACTGGGAATTGGATCCTCCTCAGATGATTCTGAATCATTTTCAGTGTCAGTTGATTCATCATCTGAACCTGAATCTGAATCACTTTCAACATCAGCACCAAAAGCCATCTCAGCTGTTAGTGCTCAGAGGTTGCTGCCTCAGTTTGTTTAAGTTTTTTAAATGGATACAATGTTTTCTGACACATCTTTTTGCTCCGCCCTTTGAGGGTTGTTCCTGAGCAGTGAGCTTGTGAGGCATTTTGGATGCAGCAGTCGCCAGGTTAGCTTCTCTCAGCTCTCGTTTCAACTTAGAAATTTCTGACTTCAACTTGTTTATGTCAGTGATGAGCTCATTTTTTTCAATCTTTTCTGACTGAACCTGTTCTGCCAATGCAGAAACATTTGCATGTTCTGCTTTGATTTTATTTTTCAGCCGGTCATCTCAACAACGACTCATGTGAAGTCCAATTTTCGCTGCAAGCAAAACATGTAAAACATCTTTAGTGGCATTATTAGACATGCGCTGTGACTTTCCAAACACTCGTTTGATGTCTTCTAATCCCCAACTCCCATCTTCTTTCTGACTGATTGTGTATTTATTACGAATTCTTTTCACATTGCTCTTTCAAGCCAAACCTTGCATCAAAATATTGGCTTATACATTCAAGCATCTCATCTATTAAAACTTCTGGAGGTGCAGAACCATGTTTCTCAGTAGTTGGTCTTCAGAAATTTTGTTTTCTTGCATTTCATCTCTGCCCTGCTCCATTATAGTTAACACAGAGACAAACGCACACACAAAGTGAGAGAGTCAAAAAGTGAGGGTGAAAAGATAAGACTTGCTGAGAAAGCCTAGAAGGCCGTTTAAAGCGATAAGATGTGCAGCACAAATCAAATCAAATCAAATCAAATTTATTTATATAGCGCTTTTCACAACTGATGTTGTCACAAAGCAGCTTCACAGAATTCCAGTAAGACAAGATTTGACATGAAATGTAAAGACAAATGTAAAACCCTCAAGTGAGCAAGCCAGGGGCGACAGTGGCAAGGAAAAACTCCCCCAGCTGAGGAAGAAACCTTGGGAGGAACCAAGGCTCACAAGGGGTGACCCATCCTCCTCTGGTCAATCTACTGGTGATGATAGTTAGTAGTCCATGAGAACTTCAGTGTAGGGACAGCTTCAAGGCACTTGGTGGTTGCTGGAGCGTGGGCAGCTGGTCTGAAGCGTGGAGGAGGATCTCAACAGTCATCCATCAGTGTCCAGACAGACAGGTGGGCAGTCGTTTACTCGGAAAGATGTAAAGGGATGGAATTAGTTTTGAACTGTTTTGTGTTTGTAAAGTAGAAAATATGAAAATTTCCAGAGTGTGGCTAATGACTCCGGCAGATCTGACTATGACAGCTTTAACTAAAAGGAGAGAACCAGGAGGACACACAGACACGGGAGCATCCTGAAACACTGGCATCCCTCCGCTCCACCGTCAACAAATCTGAGTGATCGCGAGAAGCGGCGGGACGACAGCACCAGCGTCTCAGTATACTATAATTCCCTGTGTCCATGGACCCCCCGGATCTGCCGCCTTTATCTATGGGGGAGCATTAGCTACCAAATGATAAACTAAACAAATTAGTTTTTAGCCTACATTTGAAGATTGCGACTGTGTCTGAGTCCCGAACATTTTCTGGAAGATCATTCCAGAGTTGGGGGGCTTTATAAGAAAAGGCTCTTCCCCCAGCTGAGGCCTTCTGAATTCTGGGAACATTTAAAAATCCAGTATTCTGTGATCTGAGTGAACGTGGGGGCTCATAATAGGAAATTGTATCTTGAAGATATTCAGGAGCAAGCCCATGTAGAGCTTTATATGTTAATAACAAAATTTTGTAGTCAATGCGGAATTTAACAGGCAGCCAATGAAGTGATGATAAAACTGGGCTGATATGTTCAAATTTTCTAGTTTTAGTGAGGACCCTAGCTGCAGCATTTTGAACTAGTTGAAGTTTTCTTAAATTGCTGCTGGTGCATCCTGACAGTAGTGCGTTACAGTAGTCAAGCCTTGAAGTAATAAAGGCATGTACTAATGTTTCTGCGTCCTGGAGGGATAAGGCATTTCTAATCTTAGCAATATTGCAAAGATGTAAAAAAGCTGTCCTAGTGATACTACCTATGTGTTGATCAAATGATAAATCCGGGTCATTTATGACACCAAGATTTTTTGCTGCTGAACCAGGTTTAACTGGAAAGTTAGCTAGATTTAAAATTAAGTCTGATAATTTATTTCTTGTCACTTTTGGACCCAAAAGCAGGACTTCTGTTTTGTTGCTGTTTAGAAGGAGGAAGTTACGCAACATCCAGCCTTTCACGTCTTTTACACAGTCCTCTATTTTCTTTAATCTGTGTTTGTCATCGGGCTTGGCTGAAATATACAATTGTGTGTCATCTGCGTAACAGTGAAAGTTAATGTCATGGTTTCTTATAACTGTGCCTAGCGGTAACATGTATAATGTAAATAATAATGGTCCTAAAATAGAGCCTTGTGGAATTCCAAATCTTACTTTAGAATAATTTGAATTTAGATTGTTTACTTTTACGAATTGATAACGTTCCGTTAAGTAAGATTTGAACCATAATAGGGCTGTCCCTGTGATTCCAACCATGTTTTCTAACCTTTCTATGAGAATATTGTGGTCTATTGTATCGAAGGCTGCGCTTAGGTCAAGAAGCACCAACAGGGATACGTGGCCTTGATCAGAGGCAAGAAGAAGATCATTTGTTATCTTGACTAGAGCTGTCTCTGTAGTATGATGTTGCCTGAATCCAGATTGGAATTTTTCATATATATGATTCTTATGTAGATATGAACTAAGTTGTTGGGCCACAGCTTTTTCTAAGATCTTAGACAGAAATGGCAAATTAGAAATAGGCCTGTAATTAGACAGTGTACTAGCATCAAGATTTGGTTTCTTGATCATAGGTTTAATAACTGCTAGTTTAAAAGCTTTGGGTACATGGCCCAGACTAAGCGATGAGTTTACTATAGTTAAAAGAGGATCAATAATAGCTGGTAGTACTTCTTTGAGCAACTTTGTGGGAATTGCATCAAGTGTGCAAGTTGTACAGTTTGCGGAGGTGATAATCTTCTCTAGTTCTAATTGTGGGAGTGGGCAAAAGGTTTCAAGTCTTTCTTTTACAGTTATATTATGTTTTATTTCATTCACATCAGGTGGCAGCCAGGATGGATTTGATCCTGTGGCTAGAGTTTGTTGTCTAATATTCTCAATTTTATTATTAAAAAAGTCCATAAAATCTTTACTGGTGAGAGTTGCTGGAATTAGTTGTTCAGAACCTGCTTGATTTTTTGTAATTCTAGAAAACACACTAAACAGTGCTCTCGGATTATTTTTATTATGGGAGATCAGCGAGGCCAGATATGCTGAGCGAGCTTTAGTGAGGGCATTTCTATACTCTATAAGGCTGTCCTTCCAGGCAGAATGGAACACTTCAAGCTTGGTTGATCGCCATTTCCGCTCTAGTTTTCGTAATGTTTGTTTTAAAGTACGGGTCTTATCGTTATACCATGGTGCGAGCTTTTTCTGTCTTATACTTTTATGTTTAAGTGGTGCTACCTTTTCTAAAGTAGATCGACAGGTATTTTCTAGGTAATCAGTTAGTACATCTAGGTCCATTGGGTCTGATGGAGTTGGAACTGGGGTCGATAGTTCTGGTAGGTTTTCTATAAATTGTAGGGCGGTAGATGGTTTTATTATACGCCTTGTAGAATAGCGAGGGTTCTTACATATATTATGGATAAAACGTAGCTCATATGAAATTAAGTAATGATCGGAGATTGCTGAGGATTGCGGTAAGATATTAATTTTGTCAATGTTAAGACCTAGTGTCAGAACTAAGTCTAAAGTGTGGCTGCAGTAGTGTGTAGGCCCTGTTACATTTTGAGTAATACCAATAGAGTCTAAGATTGAGGTAAATGCCTTTTTTAGTGGGTCACTTTCCTTCTCAAAATGGATATTGAAATCTCCTACAATTATAATTTTATGATTGCACACCGCTAGGTTTGTAGCAAAATCGCTGAATTCTTTCAGAAATTCTAAGTAAGGCCCTGGTGGTCTGTAAATGTTGCATAATAAAAATGCGTCCTTTTTTGTGACCGGATTTGTAATAATAGTGGAGAGAACCTCAAAAGAAGAGAAGGTGTCACATTGTTTAAGACTAATTTCTAGGGTTTTTGGTAAATTACACATACTCCACCTCCTTTGCCTGATATTCTTGGGCTATGTGCATAATTATAGCCTAGGGGGGTGGCTTCATTTAGTGCTAAATATTCATTTGGTTTAACCCACGTTTCCGTGAGACAGAAAACATTGAATTTATGATCACTTATAATATCATTTACGATGAGTGCTTTTGAGTTTAGTGATCTTATGTTGAGTAACCCAAATTTTAGTTCTGAGGTGTTGCTGCTAGGTGTTGTGTATGATTTAATATTGATTAGGTTGCTGAAACAGGCTGATTTTGTTTTTCTACTTTTACATTTAGTTCGGGGGAAAGACACAGTCTCAATACAGTTGAACCTGGGTGACGTCTCAAGACAGTTCGCAGACGGTCGGTTTAGCCTGTCTGTCTGCGGCCTGGTCCCGGCTCTGGATTGTCAGCAGCTATCTACTCTACTCTGCTGACTAACTAAAAGACTATGTGCTATACTGCAAGAAAGTAAGGCAGCACCCTCCCGCGTGGGGTGGATACCATCCCTACCTATAAGACCAGGCTTGCCCTCAAAACGTAACCAATTGTCTATAAAGCCCACTTGATTTTCGGAACACCACTTGGACATCCAGCAGTTTAACGCCCAAAGTCTGCTGTAAGCTTCGTCGCCACGCCGCATTGGTATGGGGCCAGAGCAGATTACGGCATCGGACATCGTCTGGGCCAGTTTAATCACCTCTCTAATATTACCCTTAGTTACCTCAGACTGCCGCAGACGAATATCATTGGCCCCTACATGAATGACTACCCTCGAATATCTCCTATTAGCTAACAGTCTAAGGTTGCCACTAATATCCGGCGCTCTGGCTCCCGATAAACAGCTAACTGTTACTGCCGGCGCCCCTAAAGGAGTAGCTAATTTCACGTGCCGAACAATAGAGTCTCCTATAACCAGAGCACTCTTAACAGGCTCCTCAGCGGGTGCTTCGCTGAGCAGGGCAAACCTGTTTGACACGCGAATCGGAGGAGCGTGGTGTCTCGGTGGGCTAGCTTTGGCCTCAGCGTTAGCATCAGCCTTAGCTTTCCGGCTATGACGCCGAGACGTCACCCATTCACCCCGCTGTGAGGGCTCTAACGCCGGAGTCGTGGGGGTGCTAACTCTCCCTAAGGCACCCGGAGTTGCTAACACTGAATCTCGCTGTTTATCCCTCAACAATAATAAGCTCCGGATGCGCACTTCTAGCTGGTCCACTTTATCCACCAGAGAGCTAACTAGCTGACACTTACTACAAATACAACCACTATATTTATCGCTAGAGGTGGAAAAGGGCGTTAAACTAAACATGCCACACTCTGAGCAGGCAAAACAGCCAGTAGTAGCCATGGAATTGCAGGTACTTACCGCTTTTAGTGAATTTTAGTAACTTACACCAAGAACGTTACTCCAGGGTCCGGTGGCAGTTTTAGTGCCTCTGTAATGAATATTCCTGCGGAGACAATCTAAAAGATAGATCTATGGATGGTTAGTAGGTTATAAAAACAGATATAAATATAGAAATAACAATGGAAACGAGTAAACAGGAAAACCCGAGCGATCAAAACAGCTTCCAAACGGGTACAGAAACAGCCAAATGGGTTGCCAGATCTCCACTCCACCATCATGAATAAATGAATTTAGCCCCCCTTTTTCTCCACACCACGGAGACAAACGCCATGACAAACAGAAAAAGACTTTTATGTATTTACAAAAAAAGTGTGCCTACATTTTTAAAAGTATTATACTCAAGTCATTTCCAGCACCCCATGTGAGGAAGAAAAGCACAGTTACCGCTTTCACGTTGAACAGCCGCTGTAACTAAATTATATTCACTTCGAAGTCATGCCAACCTTTAAGCTGTTAATCAATCCTTGAGATAAACATTTAGCAATATTTTTCAAACCTCCAAAGAGTTGATAAAGCTTAGGATCACTATCTCATGTCTACAATCTTACTCCAAAAACCTCATTAACCCAATAAAATAGAGTTAACTTAGCATCAAATAAGTTTTAATAATTAAACATTATCTGATTATTTCCTATAGCACCATTCAACTCACCACTGCGTGGTTTGGACGGATGTTTCTGTTTATGGGCCCTTCGTCTCACACAGCACAGCAGGTGTTGAAGTCGGCACAGCTTGCCACTCAAACTTGAATTTGGACTTTTTCAGAAGATGAATCTTGATTGATGTAAAGCTCCTGGGTCTGGCTCGGCCAATTGTTGGGTTGAGGTGTTGGTTGAGGGTGTTGAGAATGAATTAGACAGAGTCACACACATGTGAAGAGAGTAAAGATGTGTTATTTTAAAGTAGAGATGGAAAAGTTTACAGAGATGTATCATGGTCACGACTTGGTTACTCTCTCCCACCGTCAGTAGGAACAAACACATATTATTGAAAATGTTATCACCCTCAATTGTTCTATAAACAATCCCCCCCCCCAAGCATCAAGCTTAATAACCAATGATACACGGGCAGAGAAGAGACAAACAACTCTGAAAGAGTTCACAGTAACCTAAAACAAAGAAGAACACACCACACTCCTCACAGACGGACAACCGGAGGAAACCCACGCAGACACAGGGAGAACACACCACACTCCTCACAGACAGTTACCCGGAAGAAACCCACGCAGACACAAGAAGAACACACCACACTCCTCAGAGACGGTCACACGGAGGAAACCCACGCAGACACAGTGAGAACACACCACAGTCCTCACAGACAGTCACCCGGAGGAAACCCACGCAAACACAGAGAGAACACACCACACTCTTCACAGACAGTCACCTGGAGCGGGACTCGAACCCACAACCTCCGGGTCCCTGGAGCTGTGACAGAGCCACTACCTGGTTCTGGTGAAGAGATTAGGTCATGTGGCATCCAGACCAGAACCACCCCCCCCCCAAATAAAAAACAAAAACATCACATCAGCATTAGTGAAGCGAAGAGGTCCACTTGGGCTTCCCCAAAATTTTCCACATCAGTTAGGTAAACTGTACTCAGAGATAAGAACCTACACTTTCAGAAAAAAAAATCCACTGTGGTGGTATGCTCAAGGACACATATACATTACCTTTAGTTAGAGAACATAAATGTAACATATTCTATATTAATTGTAGTGGTGTTGTTTTCATACATTCAATTTCATCTTCAGGCCCCCGTGCTCTCACTCAGTCACCCACACATTCACCTTTACACACTTTTGAGTTGTGGGAGGACACTGGAGCACCCAGAGGAAATATATAGGTCCTGTTGAGGGTGACCCGCTGGCAATGCAGGTGGTGTCTCTGTCTTACAACACCAGGACTGGATATATTCACCTCTCCATCGGGAGAAGAGAATGGAATGAACATTTAGGGAAAATAGCTGGACTCTAACACCACTGCTGTACCTTTAAAGATACACTACACTCTCTGTACCTTTAGTGGACAATAATGTACTTGTACCGTATCTATTTTCTGAGAGTGTAGGGTAAGCAAACTTCCAGAGCTTCCGAACTGAACTGTGTGGGCCCTCAGAGCCTCCGACAGTCAGTTTTCCATCAGCTGACCATCAGTGGACACAGGACACTGCCCATAGGACACTGTCCACTTAATAAACGCGGCTGGTGTTTTTTTGGTCGGTGGACTATTCTCAGTCCAGCAGTGACACTGAGGGGTTTAAAAACTCCAGCAGCACTGCTGTGTCTGATCCACTCTACACCAGCACAACACACACTAACACACCACCACCACGTCAGTGTCACTGCAGCGCTGAGAATGATCCACCACCACATCACACCTGCTCTGTGGGGGTCCTGAGCACTGAAGAACAGAGGGATGGGAGTAGTAAAGTATGCAGAGCAACAGACAGGCTACAGTGTTGTACTGTAGAACTTCACTGCAGCAGCTAAATCCTTTTGGCCTTGTGTGCTTTAGATGGTGTCCCATGCATCTGCCTCATGCTGCCTCCTACTGGACACTATGCTTTAGTGCAGCTGCTGAATCTGGACAGATGATGTTCCTGAGGTGAGTAATTACATTACATTTACTCAAGTACATGACGTTAAATAAACTTGATAGATTTGTTGAGTAGTGAGTGTCAAAAAAGGAGATGGGAGCCATTCAGCACAAAGAAGCCCATAAAGGTGACATTCACTATTTTAATAATTAAACAAACCCTGTGTATAAAACTTTCCATGTGCTGCTCTGCAGTCGGTTTGCTCTGGAAACCGCTCTAATGTGTTTACGAAGCCCCAGTGTCTGTAAATGGGTAAAAAACAAAGTGTCTCGGTCTATGACTAATGATTTATCATATGTTTTGACTCCTAATGAAAACACAGTAACACCTTGTTCATTAGTAATGAGTTACATTGTGTTCCTGGAAATTCCTCTCAAAAACGCATAGTGACCACTAAATCATTATCTAACAAAAATGACCTCCACCGTAGTTGATTACGTCTGTAAGGGAAGAGGGAAGAGCATTTTTTCCAGGGTGGGAATGCGACCCTCCAGTTTTTTGAGAAATCTGTGTAAAGAAAGCCCAGTTTCAGCTGCTCACTGGACATAAGCATTGGCTAGACGCATACGTGACCAGTTTGAATTTTTATTACACAAAGGACAAAGGGGAAATGAGAAAAACAGAGCCCAGAGGGACTAAATCCAGAGGCCAAAACAAAGAAAAATCTAAGCGACAATTCTGTACACGTGAAAACAAAACAGAAGAAAACACCCATAATTGATCTTACATTGACCTTATCTCGTTTTTAATTTCTTTCAAAATGCTTATTGTCCATAAACTTGATATATTTTCATAAATGTCTAACTGTGTTTAAAACATTCAGTTCAGGCCTAGAGTTATTTGTATTCTCTCTTTAAATTTTAGTAATTATTTTAGATAATTTTGTGTAAAATGTACACATTTCAAGTAAATACGCAACAAAAACATGCAAAATTTAAGGCAGACTTTGCCTTATTCCCTGCACCTTCCCCCGGAGCAGAGGAAGAACCAGGGCATGTTTCTGTGGCGAGATTCGTAGGTGGTACTTGGTGTAAAGTTTGAGATCCACTGGTTTAGAGTGAGATCCACTGGTTTAGAGTGAGATCCACTGGTTTAGAGTGAGATCCATTGGTTTAGAGTGAGATCCACTGGTTTAGAGTGAGATCCATTGGTTTAGAGTGAGATCCACTGGTTTAGAGTGAGATCCACTGGTTTAGAGTGAGATCCACTGGTTTAGAGTGAACCGAAAATGTTTAGCCCTCCCTTTGACCATATCATCCTGAGGATTTACAAGGAGAAATTGGAAAGTAAATAAATAAATAATAACACTAACACTATGACAGAAGAAAGTGATGTTTTCTGTTTTAATAATTGGAGGTAAGCAGATTTTTTAGACATTGATATTTTAGCACATTTTCCTAATTTGTGGCTGATGCTGAATATTAATTGTTGAAGGTGAATCCAATATTTAATTCTCAGTGAAGTGTTACCAGTAAAAGTAACAGTAAGAGCAGGTAACGTTCATTTGAAACAGTCTTTTCTGAATAATTCAGTTTGTTTAGTTCAGAAATAATGTTTTATTGAATTAGAAACGTCATTTTTTTTGTACAGATCTTTCACGTAGAGACAGGGTTAGGAGCTCGGCCGTCCAGGGAGCTCCATGTCGAGAGGAGCCAGTTGAGGTGGTTCGGGGCAGACCAAGAACACGCTGGAGAGACTACATGTCTCGACTGGCCTGGGAACACCTTGGTATACCCCCGGAGGAGCTGGAGGCGGTGGCTGGGGAGAGGGAGGTCTGGGTTTCTTTGCTCCGACTGCTTGCCCCACGACCCGGACCCGGATAAACGGTGGAAAATGTATGGATGGATGGATCTTTCACATTTTCCATGAAATGTCAGAGGAAGAAAAGTAGATGCAGTTTTGGCAGATGCTGCAAACAGGAATTTTATACCATTTCTATTTTTATTTGTTTAAGAAAGCACAAAAGAAATAGTTCTTCATATCTTCAACACTGTCAGAGTGAGGCCCACTTTAGTGTTAAATCACTTCATCTATTTAGCGTTTAACAGGATTTTTACTGGAGAAACAATTGTCCAAAGCGACTGATTGGTGCAGAGGGGTCCAGCTGTGCCCCTATAAACCCAGTGTCTGGTCTGTTAGTGTGGTGCATGCTGGGAGTCGTTGTGTGGGAGACCATGACAGTCGCCATAAAGAGAGTGAACTGGAGGAAACTATAAACTTTATAAAACATTTATGCTTTGACCTGATACTCTTCGTGAATAAAGCAGGAGGAGATTTTTTAAAAGTATAAACGCTGCTGCAGTTCATTCAGCATCAACTCAGTTTTCCTCTGGACAGAAAAGAACACACAGGATCCAGAAAGACATTTTAATGTCCCGTGGTTTCTGTCCTCAGTGGACGAGCTGAGTGAAGATTTAAGGTGGACTGTTCTCTCTCTGTCTTCAGAGAATTAATCTGTGCCAGAGCTGGATCTGGGAAAGTAGAAATATCTGACTGTGAAATAAATTAATCCTCGGTCTCAGACATGTGGTAAACACATTCACGCAAGGTTCAACCTGAAAAGACTGTTATTAACAACATACAGTCATTCATTTATTCATTCAGTCATTCATTCATTCACAGCAGTTCATATACAAACCCAGAGAAGGACTAGAGTGAGACACTTACTATTTCAGCTCCAAACCGCAGTAAACAGAGCTAAAGTGAAACACCACAACAAAGAAAATCAGCTCTCTCTGTCCCCACAGTTCTGCCATGAGAACAGTTTTTGCTTTTCCACTGCAGGGTCCCTACTCTACTCTAATCTACTCCACTACTTTTACTGTTCCCCTCCTCCACCAGGTAAATCAGGTCCTGGTTCTGGAAGCGGGTTCTTGTTTAGTGGCTGTTCTCTCGTGGTTCAGAGCGAGTCGAGTAGGGACTAAACCGTGGCGTGTAAACCTTGCAGAGCGCTGATTGTCCAGAGAGAGTCGTCACTCTACGCCACGCAACGCAGACGACCAGCACCAACTCTCCATCTGTAAAATCTCCAGCTGCAGCAGAGATCACGTTTGTTTTTATCCGACTCACGACGGCAGCTCGTAAAATGACGCCGTGGTCTTTTGAAGAGGTTCAAACGCTCCTTGGATCGGTGGCCGACGAAAGAATCCAGCGAGAGCTGGACGCTGCAACAAGGAAGGAACAAACTCTACTGATCTGTCTGAACTGATGACGGAGCTGTGTTCAGTCCCAAACAACAACAACACGCCAATACACCATGAGTAAACACCGCTTAACGTTACCGCCGCCGTTGTTGTGGTTTCCAAAGACCACTGTTGGAGAAACACATAGTTGAATATAAGTGAGAGGACTGTGTGTGTGTGTGTGTGTGTGTGTGTGTGTAGAAAGCAATGTTGTAGTTAAATCTGTTTTCAGATATTTAGCTCTCAGACTTGAGGAATTGTTTGTCATGCAACATTCCTGCAGTCCCACCCACTGAGGCCTCAAGCTGTGTGTGTGTGTATGTGTGTGTGTGTGTGTGTGTGTGTGTGTGTGTGTGTGTGTGTGTGTGTGTGTGTGTGTGTGTGTGTGTATTTGTGATTTCAGCACACAGTGAAGTGATGTGCAGCAGATGGTGAGTGATTTACAGCAGAGACATTATATAATTAACTCCACATGTCATTTTTTTTAAATTAAACCATGTCTACTTTGTCATTTCATGACAGTCATGTCATGTCCAGCTCCCTTTATCCCAAGGGCCCTGTGTTTATAATGTGTCCCAGTGTTAACCACAGCACTAAATGGGGAATAATATTCACAAATCTGTGTCCACTCTCTGTCCACTCTGTGAGACACTCCTCCCTCGTTGGTCCACCTTGTAGATGTAGAGTCAGAGACAGTAGCTCATCTGTCGCTGCACAGTGTGTGTCGCTCGTCCTCTAGTCCTTCATCAGTGACACAGGACGCTGTCGGCTGGATGTTTTTGGGCGGTGGACTGTTCTCGGTCCAGACACTGAGGGGTTTAAAAACTCCAGCAGCACTGCTGTGTCTGATCCACTCTACACCAGCACAACACACACTAACACACCACCACCACGTCAGTGTCACTGCAGCGCTGAGAATGATCCACCACCACATCACACCTGCTCTGTGGGGGTCCTGAGCGCTGAGGAACAAGGGGTAACACAGTATGCAGAGCAACGGATGGAGTGACCCTTTGATAAATTTTCTCTTTTTATGGAAAGATGAACAGCTGCTTTGATCATTCATCACACATCACACAGAGTCTGCAGTTCCATTTTAACATCAGATCTCCAGCTCAGATAAATCTGTGTGTGTGTGTGTGTGTGTGTGTGTGTCTCTGTGTGTGTGTGTGTGTGTGTGTGTGTGTCTGGCATTCCGCAGGTGAGACTAAAGAGGAATTCCATCATCCAAAACTAACATTCCCTGTGTCCAGTCTCAAGGTAAATTCAGCTTAAAGCACTTAAACACACACACGCACACACACACAGACACACACACACACACACACACACCTTCCTTCACCCTTATATAAACCCAATGACTTAAACAAAAAGAAATGATCCCCTACTGCGTGGAATCTTAACTCCAGTCGCTCTGATGTTTTCCAGTGAAATGATCTCACTGTTAATGTTATTGACAGATAAATCTGATTGTCTTAAAATAAGCAAAATTATCTGGTTAATCTACAGAGGGATTTACTTCAGACAGGTTAATAATGTCTCTAGAACTCACTCACACACTCACTCACACACACCCATTTACTCATGCACACATTCACTCACACACTCACTCACACATTCACTCACACCTCTGGACACTTTTGAGTCTCCAATCCACCTACCAACGTATGTTTTTGGAGTGTGGGAGGAAACAGGAGCACCCGGAGGAAACCCACACAGACACAGGGAGAACACACCACACTCCTCACAGACAGTCACCCGGAGGAAACCCACACAGACACAGGGAGAACACACCACACTCCTCACAGACAGTCACCCAGAGGAAACCCACACAGACACAGGGAGAACACACCACACTCCTCACAGACAGTCACCCGGAGGAAACCCACGCAGACACAGGGAGAACACACCACACTCCTCACAGACAGTCACCCGGAGGAAACCCACGCTGACACAGGGAGAACACACCACACTCCTCACAGACAGTCACCCGGAGGAAACCCACGCAGACACAGGGAGAAAGCCAAAAGGTTTCATCTTTTTTATTATCATACCAATGTGCAGTATTTCCATGAGTAATGTGGGTTTCAAGTGCAATTGAGATGATGATTTTTATTGTTATTACTATGTTTATAAAGTTCATAGCTGTCCCTCTGCTGTTGAAACACTATACATTTCCCCACTGTGGCACTATTAAATTTTATTTGTGAGTTGGGATTCAAAGATAAACATCGTGTTCTGAACCAATGTATTGAAGTCCAGTTATTAAAGTTTAAAAATGAATGATGTGAATAATTTTTGGGTATTTTCCCAGGGTTTTCTCTCCATTTTCAGGAGGAGAACACACATTGGATCAACATTGTTGTGTTGTTGATGGTAATGTGGTTAATTTCAGTCATGAAGTTTGTGCAGTGGTTTTTGGGGCATTTTAAAGACTCTTCTGCAGTCCACCCCTTCATCCTCCAGCAGCTTAGCCCCACATTCATGCAGATTCAGCCAGTCAGAATAGACCTCATTTACATATAACAGTATGAATCAGACAAGAAGTAAATCTGGTTGGTGCTAAAGGGGTAAAGTTCATTTAGAAACAGGATAAAGCCTTGTCCACACTGGGTCTGATTGAAAATATAGACATGTTTTTACTGCAGTGGGACCCTCCTAGTTTCCCTCACGTTTAGATTGTAAACATGGCGACAGTGATCTGATTGGTCAGAGTTTTAAGACTTTCACCAGATGCAGAAAATCAATCGTACGCAGTTTCAGACTCGGTGTAGAAGTGTGTTAGATTTTAAATCAGACGTGTATTTTTCTGCCTGTTATAATCAGACCCAGTGTCAACACAAACATCAGACTGTTTTTATGAATATTACACTCTGTAAATGAAGTGAAAATCATGTGTTTATATTTTTAGACAAAACTACTGTGTTTGACATTTTGGTGCATTTCTAATAATGAGGACAGGACTATTGCTATTAATATTATTATTATTATTATTATTATTATTATTATTAATATATCTGGTGTGTAACTGAGGGTCAGTCTTTTAGAGAATGGCCTCAAAGTCCGGACATTTGTGCTTCTTGAGCTTCTTCACAACTTTCATGAACTCCCGGTCGGTCCTGCGCCACTGGTGGATCCCGGTCAGAAGGAAGTGCTCCCCGAACATCCGGCCCATGATCAGGAAGCTGCTCTTCCGATTCTCCAGCTGCGGACACATACAGGTGGCTCCGTTCTTCAGAAACATCTCCATCTTCGTCTTCATCTTGTAATTCCTAGTGTTCGTCAATATCCCCTTCTTCTGCAGGAGAAGGATCACCTTCTTATCTCCGCCCTCTTCCTTCACATTCTTTATCTTCATCTTCAGGGCTGTGACCAAGAAAGAACAACAGTTACTCATCTCTCTCACATCCACTTTCACAAACACTGTAGAGGGACCATTCACATTCATTTAAATGGGACATGTTCTGATAAACTCCTTCGGTGCACGTTCACATTAATGTGTTTATCTGGAGACCACCAACCCACACACTGTGAAACAAGCCCCCAGTCAGTTTTCTGTTTGCTCTAAGTCAGAAAACACAGGATAAAACGAGTCGTTCTGATTCTGCTCCACTTCTGACGTCAAGTGCAGAGACTTTAGAATGGCTCCGCCCCCTCATCTGAGTCTGTCCAATCACAGCGCTGGACCCGTGTTTATGTGAGAGCGCAAAGACGAGGTTAAACTCAGCAAAACAGACACAACGAGCGCGGAGAAATAAGAGCACTGAGTAAAAACGGAGAAGAAAGAGAACCAATCGAAAACGGCTGCCTCAGTCTGTTTTGAATTCACTGTTTTTGTGATGTCACAGATGGGTTTGTTCCTTGTGCAGCAGCAGCACCTGTGTCTGTTCAGAGAGGTCAGCAGTGTCCAGACTCGTACTGGAGCCAGGAACCAGCCGAAGGGAACATTCCCTGAGTTTCAGCACGAAACAAATAAAAGGTCCCGTGAAATTACTGCCATCGACGTCTGTGCTCAAAGCCCCTGATACTGACAACATCACACACACACACACACACACACACACACACACACACAAGCTTGTATCTGAGAATTGTGAAAACATTACATAGAGTTGTGGAGACTTACCATTAAGTTTTCCATAAAGATCACTCACTCAGCCCTAACCTTAACTTTAAAACATGTCTTCATCTTAAAATATAATCATTACATTCTGCTGGTCCCCACAAGGAAGTCAAGTCCCCACAATGTGAGTGTGTAAACATGCTGTGGCCCCCCAGAATGTGCTATATTCCTGGAATACACACACTCCCACACACACACCCACACAAGCATATTTGTATTCATGCATTGCGGGGACAAATCATAGACTTCCGTTAATTCTGTGGAAACTAACCCTAATGTTACTCCTAATCCTAAAGGTAACACTGCTCCTGACCTCTACCTTAACCTTCCCCTAACTTTAAACTTATTCCTAACCTTTATCCTAAACCTAACCCTAAACCTGTTTTACTGTGTGGGGACCAGCTTGTGTTCCATAGAAGGAGAAGTCCCCACAATGTGAGTGTGTAAACAGCCTAACACACACACACACACACCCATCAGGTTTAACCTCTGTCCACATGAGTTCCTGGAAATGCAATGAGGCTGAGGTCGTGTTTCTTTGTAATTTTTTATAAATGAATAAAAAATAGGTTTGATTTCTGGTTTGAATCACGCGGTCAGCAGTGCGTGACGCTGTTGTCCTGAAACGAGACGAGAAACAAACTTAATCTCCTCCAGAAATAAATGAGAAAACAAAACAGGGCTCGGCACCACGGCCCCTGGGGTCACTTTAGTGAAACCAACAGGAAAAACACAATGATTCAAAGTAAACAGCGATGCCACACAGATTTGTGTTTCCTCTGTGTTTACACACACTTCCCCAGCCCTGGCTCTGCACAGCCTTCAGGAGGCGACACGCTGCGCAGCCAAATGCTTTTGGACACACACTCGTTCAGTGTTTCTTCTGAAGTGAGGGATATTAATCAGAAGTGAGTTCCTCTTCACTGCAGTAATGGCCTCTGCTCTTCAGGGACGACATTTCAGTGGATGTTGCAACATTGCTGTAATGATTTAATGGCATTCAGGCACGTAATCATGAGTGAGGTCAGCTGGACGAGTGAGATGTTGGAGATCACAGATCATACCAAGGGTATTGAGAGCACAGTTCAGCTGCTCCACAGTCCATTGCCAGGAAGCTTTATTCCCCTCTAGCCAACACTTGGCATTGGACATGGTGAACTTAGGCTCATGTGCAGCATCACATTTCAGCTTACGCTTTTCTGTAGAGATTATGGTGACAAATGAATAACAGTGCATCATAAAGCAACTTAGTTTAATACTTAATAGGTGTCTGGTGTAATTTTACGAGCTGCCGTCGTTAGTCGGATAAAAACAAACGTGATCTCTGCTGCAGCTGGAGATTTTACAGATGGAGAGTTGGTGCTGGTCGTCTGCGTTGCGTGGTGTAGAGTGACGAATCTCTCTGGACAATCAGCACTCTGCAAGGTTTACACGCCACGGTTTAGTCCCTACTCAGTTCACTCTGAACCACGAGAGAACAGCCACTAAACACTAAACAAGAACCCGCTTCCAGAACCAGGACCTGATTTACCGGGTGGAAGAGGGGAACAGAGGAGTAGGGACCATGCAGTGGAAAAGACGGCATGGGGATCTCATGCAAAGTGTAAACAACACATCTGATCAAAAAAGCTGGGTACAACCACACCATTCCCAATTAGAGCAAACATTCCAGACTTGGAATGGTCCCAATATCTGAAAGACTCTGGTAAAACAACAGCAAACTCCCATTATAATCACATATGTTTATTTCTGACACTAAACCAAAGCAGAATAAGAGTGAATCTAGGACACTCCATTATGTTATGTGACGTCTTGAGCTGTTTTCTAATTGGTCTGTGCTTGTTTTTAAGTTTCTAACAGTGTGTAACAGTGAGGGGAGGATACTTACTGAACTCACTGGCGCACATGTGTCCCAGAATGACCCCAGTGTTCATTTCAATATCACACACTGGGCACACGGTAAGGGCATCTACAGAAACACACACACACAGGTTTATACAACAGGGTTCTCTGTAAAAGTGTATTTCTCCAGATAAATAAAAGGAGAAGGAAAATACATTCTCAATAGAGCCATAGGAAATTACAACACAAGCAAATAACACAAAAAAAAAACAGAAATGTTTATACGCTGTTCCCTGTTCAGAGAGTAATCTGCTTGTGCCAATTTTTGGGGCACAGTCACAGTTTGGTACAAACACGAACCAGCTGGCTTTTCTTTTACTCCCTGAGGTCAGACATTTGTGCTTTTGGTTTCAGTTATTGTTATACATCCATCTAGTAGCACAGGCATTATCCTGTTTTACAACAGATCAGTCTTTCAACACAGAAATCAGTCTCTAAAGCAGAGAGCAGTCTCTGTAGCACAGCGTTCAGTCTGTTTTAACATGGAGATTAGTTTTTAGCACAGAGATCAGCCATTTTAGATTTTAACACAGATCAGTCTGTTTCAGCACAGAGATCAGTTTTAAGTTTGGAGATCAGTCTTTTTAGCAGTGTGCATTCACTGTTTTAACATAGAGAATAGACTCTGTTTCAGCACAAAGATCAATCTGTTTTAACACAGAGATCAGTCTGTTTCAGCACAAAGATCAGTCTGTTTTAACACAGAGATCAGTCTGTTTTAACACAGAGATCAGTCTGTTTCAGCACAAACATCAGTCTGTTTTAACACAGAGATCAGTCTGTTTTAACACAGAGATCAGTCTGTTTCAGCACAGAGATCAGTCTGTTTCAGCACAAAGATCAATCTGTTTTAACACAGAGATCAGTCTGTTATAGCACAAAGATCAGTCTGTTTTAACACAAAGATCAGTCTGTTTTAACACAGAGATCAGTCTGTTTCAGCACAAACATCAGTCTGTTTTCACACAAAGATCAGTCTGTTTTAACACAGAGATCAGTCTGTTTCAGCACAGAGATCAGTCTGTTTCAGCACAGAGATCAGTCTGTTTTAACACAGAAATCAGTCTGTTTCAGCACAGAGATCAGTCTGTTTTAACACAGAGATCAGTCTGTTTTAACACAGAGATCAGTCTGTTTCAGCACAAACATCAGTCTGTTTTAACACAGAGATCAGTCTGTTTTAACACAGAGATCAGTCTGTTTCAGCACAGAGATCAGTCTGTTTCAGCACAGAGATCAGTCTGTTTTAACACAGAAATCAGTCTGTTTCAGCTCAGAGATCAGTCTGTTTTAACACAGAGATCAGTTTGCTTTAACACAGAGATCAGTCTGTTTTAACACAGAGATCAGTCTGTTTTAACACAGAAATCAGTCTGTTTTAACACAGAAATCAGTCTGTTTCAGCTCAGAGATCAGTCTCTTTCAGCTCAGAGATCAGTCTGTTTTAACAGTCTGTTTCAGCACAGAGATCAGTTTGTTTCAGCTCAGAGATCAGTCTGTTTGATTGCACACAGCCCTAATGTTCTCTCAGAGTTGTCCGCACCTGTGCCTGGCGTCTCCTCCATATTCGTGATGTTGAAGGGGATGCAGGGGTCTTCCTGTGGGAACTTGTCGCAGTGCAGAATGCTGGGCCAAGAGAAGCCGTACGCCTCCATGACCGGCTCACAGCCCTGGCGCACAGCCTCGCAGAGGGCACGGCACGGCTTCACAGGCCCCTCCAGGCACACGGGCGCGAAGAGCGAGCACAGGAACATCTGGGTGCCCACATGGCAGCGCTTGTGCATGAGGGGCACCCAGCTGCTGGCCTGCTGCCGCACCTCTGCCAGGGACTCGTGCTCCAGCAGGTTGGGCAGGAGCATGTTCTTGTAGCCCACGTTGTAACACAGCCGCAGGTCCTCGGGGATGGGCACGCATCGCAGACCCTTGCCGTAGGGTAGGGCCCCCTGGGGAGCCAAGTGATCCCAGGTCATGATCTCGTACTCTGACATGGACACAGCACCCTCTCGCTCCAGCAGCAGCAACAGCACGTGCACGAGCACCAGCCTGGGGCACCACGACGGGCACAGGGCCATGGCACGCGAAAGAGAGGGACACTAACGGAGATGTGAAGAGTAAGAGACTCCTCCAAGGTCTCTGCTTCTTTCCTCCTTTTTCTTTCTCCCCTCCCTCCTTCCCTTTGTGTCACTCTTTCTCTGTGGCTCTCTTTCTCACCGTCTTCTCCAGTCTTTCTTTCTCACCGTCTTCTCCAGTCTCTCTTTCTCACTGTCTTCTCCAGTCTCACTTTCTCACAGTCTTCTCCAGTGTCTCTTTCTCACAGTCTTCTCCAGTTTTTCTTTTTCTTCCTCTCCTCCTTCTTTTACTGCTTTCCCCTGTAGTGACTGTCTGGACAGACTCTCCTTGTCTCTCTTTATCCTGCTCTCTCTCTCTCTCTCTCTCTCTCTCTCTCTCTCTCTCTCTCCTCCTATCTTTCTCTCTCTCCTCCTCCTCCTCCTAGCTCTCTCTTTCCCTCCTCCTTGTTCTAGCTCTCTCTCTCTATCTTTCTCTCTCTGAGTTTCTCTCCCCTCCTCCTTGCTTATTCCCTCCCCTGCTCCTCCTGGCTGTCTTTCTCTCTCTTTCTCTCTCTCTCTCTCTCTCTCTCACTCCCCTCTTTTTCACTTTCTTTAAATTCCTCCCCTTATTGAGGAGCCTCCTTTCTTTCTCTGTCCTACGCATTACTCTCTCTCTCTTTCTTTCCCTGTATCGCTCTCAGAATTCTATCCTATTTTTCTAGTTTCAAATAATTATCTGTTGTTTCAGTCCAAATCCCACTCAGAATCTTTCTTTCTTTCAGTCATCCACATAAAGGAGAGGGAGAGAGTATAAATGAGGCTTTTCAGAGATCAATAAATGTCTGACACTCTCAGTGAATCCCAATGAAGAACTTTTATCTGAAAACAAATAAATGTGTCGAAAAAATGAGTTTCCCTCTCAAATGAAATGTGTTTGGAATTTAAACTTTAATTTAATTTTAATATTAGATACAAACCCAAAGAGAAGATTTCTAATGTCTAATAAGATGTCTAATGTCTTTTTTGTATGGCTGAGTGCATGTTTTCCTTAATGTTCAGTTTTAGAAAATTAATAATAATAATAATAATAATAATAATGAAGGAGACATTTTCTGGTTCTAATTTCTTGTCATATACAGTGAAAGTCAGAGAGTGAGACACTCAGTGAGACAGACAGAGAGTGAGACAGTCAGAGAGACAGTCGCTCCGAGGCGGTACTACCAGAGGGTGGAACTAAAGCAGGAAGAAGACAAAGCCCCGAGTTCCGCCCGGACAATTTAAGAGTCGGGACAGAGGAGCGGAGCAGCGGCCATGGCGGAGGTGGGTAAACATCAATAATAATTAAATGATGAGATTAATGTGTTTTATCGTTGATCAGTAACAGCGCCCCGGCCTCGGGTCAGCAGCTTCCCGCGGCCAGAGCCCGAGTCCCCGCGGGGTTCAGGCGGAGGCCTCGAGAGACCGGCTCTGTGCACGGTTAGCTCGGAGGCTAACGGCGTTAGCAAAACAGCGGAATTTTAGTCAACAGATAATGAATATTAACACTATATTTGCTGATTATTGCCCTTTAATCCGCCTCCGGCCGCGGGCCCGGTCACAGAGCGCCGTCTGCGGGTCGTGATGCTCATGTCAGATTAAATCAGGATCGTTGTTTATTTGTTGGAAATTGTTTGTTTATCTCAGTCGAACACACCCAGTGTAACAGCAGATTAAAGTCTCCAGATGCTTAAACTTCACTCCTCAACAGCTATAACCCCCCTTTCCCCACTGTTCCTCAGCGCTCAGGACCCCCACAGAGCAGGTGTGATGTGGTGGTGGATCATTCTCAGCGCTGCAGTGACACTGACGTGGTGGTGGTGTGTTAGTGTGTGTTGTGCTGGTGTAGAGTGGATCAGACACAGCAGTGCTGCTGGAGTTTTTAAACCCTGTGTCCACTCTCTGTCCACTCTGTGAGACACTCCTCCCTCGTTGGTCCACCTTGTAGATGTAGAGTCAGAGACAGTAGCTCATCTGTCGCTGCACAGTGTGTGTCGCTCGTCCTCTAGTCCTTCATCAGTGACACAGGAGGCTGTCGGCTGGATGTTTTTGGTCGGTGGACTGTTCTCAGTCCAGACACTGAGGGGTTTAAAATAATCAACAGTGAAGAGAACAACAGTTGTTCGTTCTGTTCCATCAGCTCATCACGATTGGAGGAGAACACGAACTAATGATTCTGTTCCCTCTGCTTGCATTTATTCATCTTTCTGTTGTATAATGAAGCAGATGTATTAATTGTGGAGCAGGTTCTGTAACATCACCTCAACATGCTCTGAGGAGAACACTAACATAGAACATGGTGTATATAATGGAGCTGGTGTGTTTCCAGAGTGAGAGTGTTGTTGTGACTGCTCTGTGCTAATGGTAACGCGGTGTTGGTTTGTTTTCAGACGCACAGCCTGCAGGACCTGCGGCAGCAAGCGGCCGTCGCCTCCAAGGTGTTTGTTCAGAGAGACTACGCCTCCGGGACCATCTGCAAATTTCAGACCAAGTTCCCATCCGAGCTGGAGACCAGGGTCAGTGCTGCTCCTGCAGTCCATAACCAGCTCTGTTTTAACACACATCTGTACTCCTGATACAAACTGAATCCACGGAGGATGAGGGGAAGTGGGTACGAGTTTCAGAAAGGTTCACATTTGTGGAAAATAATCCGACGCCATGGCGCTTTTAATCAGATCCAGAACAAACGCATGAATTTGAAAAATAAGATTTGAAACGGTAAAAAAAAAATAATAAACATAAATTTTGCAACAGAGAAAGTCTGATTCCAGAATAATTATTAAAGTGAAACCTCAA
The DNA here is from genome assembly GCF_029633855.1 of Hoplias malabaricus. Lineage (NCBI taxonomy): Eukaryota > Metazoa > Chordata > Actinopteri > Characiformes > Erythrinidae > Hoplias > Hoplias malabaricus. The sequence goes on from NC_089817.1 coordinate 2,351,141, forward strand.
TATAAATGTGTTCTATCAAAATAAATAAATATCTAGAATTGAATCAGAATTATATTTTAAAAGAGAAAAAAATACTTTTTAAACTAAAAGTAAATGTAGAAATGCAGTTTTTATGCATTTTATGTTTTTCCAAAATTCAGGATTAAAAATGAAAATTTCTTGGCCCTGTTTTGACTCCATATTCCATCTGTTCATTACCTGCTTCCACAAACACAACACTGTCCAGCGCCGTGAGCAGAGAGCGATGGCAGAGGGAGGGCAGCTCTGCTGTAGTTAAAACAGAAGAAGCTACCAGTGAGGGGTTTATTGCAGGAACATAGTTCTATACAGAGGTCTTTATACAGAGGTGTTTTCTGTTTGAACCAAGACGCCACATCCAGACTTTACTTCATCGGCTCTTCAGCGCGTGTCCCGTGACCGAATGAAGGTTTTAAAAGTGCTGTGCTCTGGTTTGTTGCAGATCGAGAAGCAGCAGTTTGAGGAGACGATCCAGACGCTGAATAACCTTTATGCCGAGGCGGAGAAACTCGGAGGGAAGTCGTATCTGGAGGGTTGTCTCGCGTGTCTCACCGCTTACACCATCTTCCTCTGCATGGAGACACACTATGAAAAGGTAGTTACTGCTCTGATACACCAGAGTGTTACTAATCCAGGCCTTGACTCTAGTCTCTGTTAATGTGGGTGGAGCAATAACACAGACTGATATGAAGGGGCCACAGTTTTATTGGTGTCACAGGAATCACGCTGAAACATGAGTGTTTACATGTACTTTAGTAAAAGTCGTGTCAGTGGAAAACAGGGGACATGCTTATTACACATTAGTTCACATTTAATAGAAGAATATTAGTCAGTTTCTCTCCACTGATTTATTTTTTGGAGCTTGTCCTCAGAGTCTGCGAGGTTTCACTCTCGCTCTCGCTCACTCTCTCTCACTCACTCTCGCTCACTCTCTCTCACTCACTCTCGCTCACTCTCTCTCTCTCACTCTCGCTCACTCTCTCTCTCACTCTCACTTTTGCTCACTCTCTCGCTCACTCTTTCTCTCTCACTCTCTCTCACTCACTCTCACTCTCTCTCTTACTCACATGGTGTCACCAAGCATAGGAACATAGGAAATAATAGATTTGGACTTTGGATCCATTTTCAGATTCCCTGGAGTTACCGGAACGGCTGGAGGTTTTCTCCGACGGAAATGAGGAAGGTTTTAATCAACTGTGATTACATTTCCTATTACTGATCGATCTCTCTCTCTCTCTCTCTCTCTCTCTCTCATGAATCAGGTGCTGAAAAAGATCGCAAAGTACATCCAGGAGCAGAACGAGAAGGTGTACGCTCCTCTGGGCCTCCTCCTCACTGACCCCATTGAGAGAGGCCTTCGAGTCGTATCCTTTTCCCATGAACACACTCCACTTTCACATATGGAGACTGAGCGTAGGGCTGGAGGTTTGTGGTTTGTTAATCAGCCTTCGTCTCAGAAGGCTTCATCTTAGATATTAGAACATTGCTCTGAGGATTTGATGGCATTGTCTCCAGCTCATCCCAGATGTATTAAAGGGGACATATGCAAAACTCATAAAACTCAGTGCTGTTGTATTTCCACTTGGGTCTCTACAGCTCCATTCGTCTGTTTTCTCTGAGTCAGTTGATAGAGTTCAGTGTCAGGAATCATATGTTTCTACGAGCCGTTTGGATGGCTCCCTAATTGTGATGTCACACTAGGGACATTAGCATAGATCCACCCTGGCGTTCGTGAAGGTGTTAGTGCAGGCGGAGCCCGGCCGCCCTCTACGCTCACTACACACACTGCGTACGGCCCGCAAATTAACGAAGGCCCCCTCATCTCTAGTTAGAGAGAGTGTATCATCAGAAGATGAAGAGAAACTATCCTTCAGGAAATGAAAAGAGAAACGAAACACGAGACTGAGCTGTGGGAACGCAGCTGTGAGACCTTGCAGTGCCACAGTGTCATGGTTGGAGTTGAGCAGAGGACGTTCACACCACAGAGACACAGACAGCAGCACATTCACCACCAGAGATTTCCTCAGGCATCAGTTTGGACGTTACAGAATGAATAAAAGGTGGAGCAAGTTACAACACACATTCCTCTGGAAAAAAGTCTTGCAATGAGGAGTGGAAACACACAAGGAAAAGTGCAGGTTCTGTGTGTTTGTTCCTGTCGTCGCTTATAAACTACACTCTGTTCCATAGTGCCCTGTTCCCTACGTGGAGCACTACGTAGTGTGAAGGAATATATTTGAGATTCAGCCCTAGTGTTTAACAGTGTAATAGCGGAGTGATGCCGACACACTAACGCACAGGTGTAAACCATCACATCAGCGTAGGGCCCTCACCCAGGAGACGGCGTAGAGATCTGTCGCTCCAGAGAACGCGGTTCCACTGCTCCACAGGCTGGTGTTAGAGGTGCATTCTTTTCCTTAACCCAGTCTTTTTAAGGTGGAAATAACCATCTTTGAGGACAGAAGCATTGGATCAAGATAAAACACAGCAAAGGTGAGAAGGACCCAAAAAATCTTCTACATCTAGTACAGGCCACTTTATCAGAAACAGCCCCCCTTCTACTGGCCACTTTATCAGAAACAGCCCCCCTTCTACTGGCCACTTTATCAGAAACAGCCCCCCTTCTACTGGCCACTTTATTTGAAACAGCCCCCCTTCTACTGGCCACTTTATCAGAAACACCCCCCTTCTACTGGCCACTTTACCAGAAACAGCCCCCCTTCTACTGGCCACTTTATCAGAAACAGCCCCCCTTCTACTGGCCACTTTATCAGAAACACCCCCTTCTACTGGACACTTTATCAGAAACACCCCCTTCTACTGGACACTTTATCAGAAACACCCCTAGTGAGTGTATGGACTGTGTGTAATTGTGTGTTTTGTGTTTTTTCTCTCTCCAGGCAATTGTTCGGACAGCCTCTTGAACTGAGACCCGTGTTTTACCCAGGGTCCTCTCTGTCGGCTTGCGTCTGAACGTAGAAGCCGTTTCTTAACTTTTATTTACAAACAGATCCTCCATTTACACTCTCCCCTCTCTCTCTCTCTCTCTCTCTCTCTCTCTCTCTCCCACTCTCTCCTCTCTCTCCTCTCCCTGTGATCAGTAACAGCGCTGTTCTGCTTTTGTACGTACGCTGTCTTTCTGAATCCAGATGGTTTTAAACGCTGTTATAATGTGCCATGTGTTTTACATCGCTCTTTCAAAAGGATCTCTCTGTTCTGAGTCCTTGGACCTCTCTCTCCTGTATATACTCATCTGAGATGGACAGTGTTTATTGGCCGCGGTGTCCGTCCTCGTCGTGGACGCTTGACACTTGCGCTGTGGCAGGTTTGATGTTCTGACGGTGATTTCCATGAATATTTGACGTGTGTAAATGATTGAGATTCATTTTTAATATAATCTGTGCCCTACACCGACCCTTTGATAATGTGTCATCGTCCTCTTCACTTAAAACACTACAGGATTAATTAATCCTGGCCTGAGGAGTCCTTCACAAAGCAGTTATCCTGATAAGTGGAGTTCACTGATGAGAATTGTCATTGTAATAGGAAGGATTTCTCAGAATATCCAGATAACTCAAGCCTGGGATAAGACCTGAGGCATTCCTATTGGACAGTACTCAACTTTGAGCTTATCCAGTTTTTACATGACGTCTGGCTTTGTGTGAATCCAGGGTGTAATTTTTTTCCATAAGGCAGGGTTGTTCAGTTAGCCAGATAACATAAGCCCAACGTTCAGGATTGTTCACCGGAATCATTCCTCGGCTCTTTTCCATTGGACAGACTTGACTTTCAGATTAAAACATTGAGCTCTGTGAAACACTCCCAGGATTCCTCAGTTTAGGATTTATTCTAGCTGTAAGAATTATTGATGTGATTGATTGAATGATTGAGGATTGATGTGCTGTCCCCTGCTCTTATTGTATCCTCTTTGCATTAATAACTGACCATGAACCTTTAAGGCGTCGGTTCTGTCCGAAACGGCTTCCTCTTGGATCGGATCATGGCGCCTGTGTATCTTCTGTTGTATAATAAACTCTCACTGTCTTTTCTGGAATATATCTAACTCATGTATTTAAAAATTATGTATCAAAATAAACTCGTTTTCCTTCATCTTGTGTTTTTTTTAATCAAATAAGTCGTTTTAAATACGAGTAAATCAGGAACGATGACGAGGCGTAATGAATCTTGATGAAATGTTTGAAGTGAATGGAGGTTTATATGAAAATAGATGTCTGAACTCTAATAATTACAGGAAAAATTGATTCTTGTATTTTTATCTAATAAATGTCTGGTAAAAAAAAAAGTCTCTGACTCTACATCTACAAGGTGGACCAACGAGGGAGGAGTGTCTCAGAGTGGACAGAGAGTGGACACAGGGTTTAAAAACTCCAGCAGCACTGCTGTGTCTGATCCACTCTACACCAGCACAACACACACTAACACACCACCACCACGTCAGTGTCACTGCAGCGCTGAGAATGATCCACCACCACATCACACCTGCTCTGTGGGGGTCCTGAGCGCTGAGGAACAAGGGGAAAGCGGGGTAATAAAGTATGCAGAGCAACAGATGGACTACAGTCTGTAATTGTAGATTGTGATGAAGCGAATAATGCGTGTGGAAACAGTAAGGGGGTTGTAATGCTATGGCTGATCTGTGTGTAATATAAGCCATTGCTCCCCTTGAATTGAACATAGCCGTAGTACCTCCTCTCGCCGCTTGTGGCCGCTATTTTCACTTTATCCGTTTACTCCTAATGTTCCGTTGGAATGAAATGCTGCTGGAATTAAGAGTGTATTCCTAGTTTTTTTTAGTGCATACTTTTAACTATATTTTTGATTTTAAGTATTTTGTTTCCTAGCGCTCTCTTGTTGAGGTAAGAGAACGATATTGTTTAAATACCTTTACATTAGCTGGTGTTTAGGTTGAAATAAAAAACCAAGCCAAGCTGTGTTAACGTTAGCTCTCTGTGAACGTGCAGTGACTGTTGTGTTCATAATTTAATTAAACTGACAACTTATCGCCATTTTCTATATTAATCTGTTGTTTATATTTGTTAAATAAGTCAAACGTGTTTGCTTTGTTGACTACATATAAGTTAAAGCTGAATAGAAGCTGCTTGTTTCAGAATTAACCGTTCCACCTTAAATGCCGCATTAGTTACTGCAGGTTTTAAGGTGGAACGGAAAGTTCGAATAAAAACAGGCCAATAAGGTACCAGCTGAAGCCTCGTAGCAGAAACTTTGTTCGTTGATGTATTTATCCTGGATAAAATTCGTATAAATTAAAACATGGGTCTTTATTTTCAAGATAAATGCTTGTTTTATAAATGAGACATTTCCCTGGTTAGCTGTTGCCTGTCAGATATATCTCACATGTTGCATTACGTATGTATTTTTCTGTCTTTAGCTCCTCATCTTTTCACGCTGGCTGTGCCCTGTTATGATGGCTGTTATCTCCCCAAACAAGAAAATGAGTTTGTTCAGAAAGTCCTGGAGGAGCTGGACGCTTTTCAGCAGAGAGGTGACCAGAGGAGGTATAAGTCTGCAGCTTTTCAAAAATATCTGAATAATTCAATAATAAAGGTGTAAAGAAGGATATTCTGAGTGTTTTACTTTGAAATGTCCAGTTCTGTGGTGGTGAATGGATCTAAAATCTTCCTCTAAAATCAGTTCAAAACATTTGTCACAGGGAATGTTTTTGTAATGCACTTCCTGACATCTGATGAGAGTTTGGATAAAGACTGATTATGAGTCCAAAACTATGCCATATTCACTACATAGTGCACTTTTGTGGGGTTTCACAATTTCGTAGTTTTGTCAGAAAACAGTGGGATATTTTCAGTGCAATTCAACAATCCCACAGTGCACTGCAAACTGTTGTGTTCAGCCATTGCACACTAGCTGACTTAAGCGGATAGAGGATACCCACAATGCACTGTGCCATATGGTACATATCTGAAATCATTCACCATCCTCCTGAGTTCAGTTTATTATAATAGTGCGCTGTATAGTGAGTCATATAGGAGCCATTGTGGATGCAGGGCATGTTTATATCTCACCAGCTTGGCTGGAGTAGGTGTAATAATGTAGAGTGGTGTATGTGATCCAGAGTAATTTTCTAATGTCTGTAACCGACCTCACTTATGCCCTCATGGCTGAATGCCATCAAATCCTCACTTGTCCACTGTTCTTTCGGACACTACTACAAAATGGTGGAACCGCAAAGTAGTGCACTATGTAGTGAATAGGGCACCGTTTTGGACACAGGCTAAGTCTTTACTCATCCAGAATCCCATGAGATGTCAGGAAGTGCATTACGCAAGCGTTCAACCTACAGACGTTTATGAAAAATACGGACTACGTTAGAAGTAAACACTAAGCAGTAGATGAAAATGTTTGCCTTTTCTCCTATTCCAGCGTCCTACTCTTCCCACCTCTCCCGAGCCGACTGAGGTTTCTGATCCACAAAACGGCAGAGGATCACCCGAACCTGAGCACCTTTTCAGTTGGAGAAGCTTGGGGACGCAGGGTCGCTGTCTGCTACATTCACATCAGGTGAAAATACAGCATCCTGGGTTTATTTTAGTTTTGTTAAAGCTGTGGTCTGGCCAGTCGTCAGGGGATATGTTAGTATGGGTGGGGGATTTGTTTCATGCTGTTTCTACTCCTCTCATCATCCTGGATGTTTAAGGGGTGTCAAGGTTAAGGCGGTGCAGACAACTGAACCCATAGAGACCTCCACCAGGGGGAGCTGGCAATCATCTATTATTTCTGCGTGTTGGTGTCTGCAATTAAACCTCCACACCACTAGGGGTTGCATCTCAAACATCTTCCTCTACAATCTGTAGTATACAATGTAGTGATGTAGTACAATTACATTTATAAATCTCTAAAGTGCACTATGTAGGGAGGAGGGTGCGGGATGGAGCAGAGTTTACACCAGGTGCCAGGAAAGTAACTAATACAAAGCGGCACATTTTCCCCCCAGGGTTCTGCTTCTCCTTGAGTGTTTATTTCCCGGAGACATCTGTATTTTTCCTTTGTTCAACATTTTGATTGGCCCCTGACGTCCACCCCGTGTCTGAGGAGGTCTCTGTCTGTGAATGTGCTGCTGTCTGTGTCTCTGTGTGGTGGAGGAGAGGAGCTCATGTTCCTGTACTTCTTCAGTTCAACTTCAACAATGTCCCTCCCACTACTGACCAATCACAGGCTGCGGTCTGCGTCTACAGCATGCGGAGTTACATTTCTGGGGAGGGGTATGTCAGGCTGCGTAGGGTTTGCTCTGATGTGATGCCTACAGCGTTTGTTTGACGTAGAAGTATAAATTGGGCTTAAAGTTACAGAGAAAAAAGGCAGATACCTGAATGTGTCTCTAAATAAAAAAATATATTTTTTTATACCAAATAGACTTTTTATTTCCTCTGCTGTGGCAGGTTACCACCCAAAGAGGACAGCAGTGACACAGACGGTAGTTTATATGAGCCACCGTACAGCGGAAACAGAGGAATGGAGACGAGGACAAACAGACAAAGGACAGACAGAGGACACAGATCGTCCCGTGGCAGAGGAACCAGGAGGCCAGACAAAGCCATCTACGTTCCCCGGGCTTTGAGGAGGAACGTGTGTGATTCTGGTTCGGATGAGCACAGCAGGAGCTCGTCCAGCTACTGTTTTAGTGCCTCAGAGGAGTCCAGTTCAGAGACAGTAGATCCCCAGCCGGCCAATCAGGAGCCTGGATTTTACAGAGCCATCCCAGAGTCCAGTCTGGACACAGCAGAGTCTCTGCGGGCCAATCAGGAGCCTGGGGATTACAGCGTCCCAGTGAAGTCCAGTTCAGACACAGCAGATCCCCACCTGGCCAAGCAGGAACCTCCTGATACAGCGGGATCTTTATCGGCCAATCAGGAGCCTGAGTTTTTCAGCGCCGGGGAACCAGACCTGTTCATGCAGCTTTCAGGCTCGGGGAGGGACCCTTGGCCTCCAGCCTGGGATCAGACCATCTCCTACTTCATGGCGATGAACCTGGAGGATCAGACAGAAGACGGCGACACTGGCTTCACTCCCTCAGAGACCCAGAAGAAAGAGGAGACATATGACTTCTACTCAGAGGTACAAACATCACATGAACTCACATCGAAAGTAGGACCGACTACTAAAGCTTCGACAAGTCCTCACAGTGGAGGCGTTGGAGTCGTTGTCGTGCTACAGCTTGTTTGCCCATAATTCTCACGGTTTAAGGTGTGGTTTACTTTAAAGGTGGCATATTATTCACAATAATGTGGGAATATGGAGGCCACCAACTCACACACTGTGAAACAAGACCCCAGTCAGTTCTCTGTGCGGTGCCTGAGTCAGAAACACAGGATAAAATGAGCCGATCTGATTCTCCTCCACTTCTGCCTTTAAAGGCTAAGCACCAGCTCTATTAAAATGTCAAATAAATACAGTGGAGTTTGAGTTCCTAACTTGTGTTTATTGATCGTCAGAAAACATGTTATTTCTTACTAATTAAAGGAATAAGTGAGTATAACTGAGTTTGGAAACAGGCGTCTTGACTGTGACGTAGACGGTGGACAACACTCTAGAAGCTGCACTTAATTTAATGCAAAATGACGAAAAGGTGTGTTGTTTTTGGCTGCAATCATTCAATGTACAGTGGGACATCTGTGAACAAATGGCCCAAAGATCCCAAAATATCCAGAAAATGGACTAAATTTGTCCACTTTAAACGGACACTTTGGAAAGGACCATCCGCTCACTCCGTTATCTGTAGCTCATTTCACTGGCGCTTTTCCAACAATATGGACATGTAAGGACACCAACGAAAGGTGTTCAAGAGCCTCTGTAACATGGAGGTAAACAGGGTGAGGACACTCACTTCGCCTGTTTTAGTTGGTGTTAGTTAACGTTAGCTTGACTCGCTAAACTCGGGGGCTCAGATTATACTCGGCTACGTAGCTGCATTACGGATGTTTATAGTGTCGGATGAATTCGAGTTCGACTTCGATCACATTTACAAGAATAACGGTGCCTCTACATTTGAGTTTAGCTTATTGCTAGGCTATTGTCATGAATAATGTTGGTTATTTAGCTAGATACTGTCATAACAGTCAGTCATAACGGTGTTTTACCGCGGCGTTGTTCAGCTGTTGTCCACCAGTGACGTCACGGTCGCGTTCGAGAATTTCCGTAGAGAGCTCGGGTTTTTCCGTCAATTTAATAAAATTGAAAGCAAATTAAGCAGCTATTTTCATTTTAATTCATACTTATATCTGTCAGTAACTACAATAATGTGGAATATTCATGGAGGTCCATTTAAGTGGTGCTTAGCCTTTAAGTGCAGAGACTTTAGAATGGCCCCTCCCCCTCATCTGTCCAATCACAGAGCTGGACCCGTGTTTATGTGAGAACAAGGTTAAACTAAAACCCAGTTTTCAAGTTTAATTCAACAAGTTTTAGTCAGTGTTCAGTTTTCTGACAGAATCCGTCAGACGAAGTAAACTTGAAAATGGCTTTTTCAAAACAGATTTCAGAACAGATTTGAATGTGGAATCAGTGAAATCCAGTCGATCCTCCAGGTACCATTCCATGCTACAGCTGGGTCTTTTAACACTTTCAGCAGAAATCTTGACTAACTTAATAACAGGAGGATGTTTATCTGGGTTTGAACGGTGGATTAAACTGGATTTAAATAAATAAAAAATAAATGTGTTCTGTAAAAGTGATTTAAAACTCATGATGTAAACATAACTTTTTGTTTTTACAATGGAATTAAAACATTGATTACTTTCATTTAAAAATGTTGGCAAACGTAAGAAATATTTTGGCACAATTTGTTTGTGTATAAAAATGTCATTCATTCATTGTCTGTGACCCTCATTCAGTTCAGAGACACCACCTGCTGCTCCACTGTGTCGCCCGTTTAAATTTAATAAAAATGATTAGTTCAGAAGAATTTCTAAATAATTCTAAAATATTTGTCCAGCAGAGGGCCATATAAGAGAGTTTTAAAAGAACAGAAAGTCCAGATAACCCTGTGATATCTGGATCTGTGTTCTTCAGTCTGAAAAACTGGGGAAAAAATCTGAGAGAATGTTTTGATCTTTTACAGAAAAATGTGTTTGATTCTCAGGGAAATTTGGATAAGGTTTAAACGCTTTCAGAAACCACTTCCTGACGATGGGGCGATTACTCAGACTGCTGCAGCACTCAGACCCCAGCCCAGTGCTTCCTAATGCTTTCCAGAAGCTTCCCTGAGGGCTCGTGTTTATTCTGTTGACACGGGCAGACATGTCTTTAGTTGAGTGTGTCTCTGTTAGTTTGAGGCTGGTCTCGCTGGACTCTGTCACCTCTGTGTGTACTTCCTCAGATCGTGGCTCAGCTGAAGGAGGGGGAGGTGGTGGTAGAGAACGTTCAGAGCGATTTCTCTGGCTTTGAGAATGTGTGGATTAATCACGAAGAGTTCGCACACGTCATCGAAATCTACGACTTTCCTGCCATTTTCAAGACCGACGACCTGCTGGACGCTTTCGCAGACTACAGGTGACTTTCATCATTCATTCAGTCATTCGTTTATTTATTCACCTTCTCTTAGTGCTTCATCGTATTCAGGGTCATGGTATGCCCAGAGCTGACCTGGAGCAAGGCTAGAGCACACTCACACTCACCCATTCACTCAGTCACTCACCCATACACTCGCCCAGTCACTCACACGTTCGCCCAGTCACTCACCCAGACACTCGCCCAGTCACTCACCCAGACACTCAGTCACTCACCCAGTCACTCACCCATACACTCGCCCAGTCACTCACACGTTCGCCCAGTCACCCAGTCACTCACCCAGTCACTCACCCAGTCACTCACCCATACACTCACCCAGTCACTCACCCATACACTCGCCCAGTCACTCGCCCAGTCACTCGCCCAGTCACTCGCCCAGTCACTCACCCAGTCACTCGCCCAGTCACTCGCCCAGTCACTCACACGTTCGCCCAGTCACTCACCCAGACACTCGCCCAGTCACTCACCCAGACACTCAGTCACTCACCCAGTCACTCACCCAGTCACTCACCCATACACTCGCCCAGTCACTCACACGTTCGCCCACTCACCCAGTCACTCACCCAGTCACTCACCCAGTCACTCACCCAGTCACTCACCCATACACTCACCCAGTCACTCACCCATACACTCGCCCAGTCACTCGCCCAGTCACTCGCCCAGTCACTCGCCCAGTCACTCGCCCAGTCACTCGCCCAGTCACTCACCCAGTCACTCGCCCAGTCACTCGCCCAGTCACTCACCCAGTCACTCGCCCATACACTCACCCAGACACTCAGTTACTCACCCAGTTACTCAGTCACCCGGGCACTCACTCAGTCACTTACCCAGACATTCGCCCAGTCACACACACGCTCACCCAGTCACACTCACACATTTCTGACTCTGAATATTAATGTGCTGTGTTTTTCTTTACAGTGAAGGAGGCATGAAGATAAAGTGGGTGGATAACACTCACGCTCTTGGAGTCTTTTCTAGTGCATCAGCAGGTAGGTTAGAAATATAAATGCACCAGTTATTTAAAGGTGCCATACCCTCCCTCTCCTCCACAGTGGAACACAGTTCTGTTTCTTAATGAAGCGTCTGTGACCTGCTTTGGTCCAAATCCCACGAGCCCCACAGCAGTGTTCTCCCCCTGTGTAAACAGCCCCTGTTCAGAACGCCCGCTTTCAGCACCTGTTCCTTTAAATGATAATGAGCCGCTCGCTGTTCACCCCGACCCCGAGCGCACAGCAGTGAGGAGCGAGGAGCAGAAGCTCTGGTTTTTAGCCGTTTTCACTCTGTTCTTTCTTCTTCGTTTTTTCTCAGTGCTCTTATTACTGCACCTTTAACTTCAGATTCAGAGTTCTCTGTACCCTTTGATCATCAGTTTTTTTGCAGGGTGTATGTTCTATATCAGCTGTTTATTGTTTGTTTGTTGTTTATAGCGAGACAGGCCCTTTCTATCAGACACCCACTGCTGAAGACCAGGACTCTCTCAGAGGGAAGTAAAAAAGCCAAGGGAAAAGCAATGAGGCGTGCAGGTAAACTCTCTCTCTCTTTCTCTCTCTCTCTCTCTCTCTGTCTTGTTCTTCTCTCTGCACTCATCTTTCTTACATACCTCTTCATTTCCTTTAATCTTGTATTATTTTTCTTCTCTCTCTTTTCTTTCATCTGGGTTTTCTTTAATTTTCCACTCCTATTTTTTGTTACAAATTTTTTTTCCTCTTTTTCTTTCTTTCTGAAGCCATGTCCCTCAGTGAGAGCTAATGTATTTCTCCCTGTGTGTTGTGTTATTGGTGCAGAGTTTATTCAGCCGGTGAAGGCCAGGCCGAGGACGGACACGGTGGTGGCCAGGAGGATGGTGACCAGAGCCCTGGGCCTGAGAGGAGGGTCCAGAGGGAAACGATATTGAACCAATTCTCGTCATTTTAAAAAAGGAACCGTCTCCACGAGTCTCTTCACCAAACCCTGGCTCTCCGCTCCGAGAGAAAAGCCAGAGCATTCAGAGCCCAACTCGTTTCTGCATCCATTGTCCTGAAGTATCACCTTACAGCAGCACTTTTATTTCTACCATTGCACACAGTAGTCCATCTGTGGCTCTGCATACTTTATTACCCCTCTTCCCCCCTGTTCTTCAGCGCTCAGCGCTGCAGTGACACTGACGTGGTGGTGGTGTGTTAGTGTGTGTTGTGCTGGTGTAGAGTGGATCAGACACAGCAGTGCTGCTGGAGTTTTTAACCCCCTCAGTATCACCACCACTGCTCTGCGCAGGTCCAGTGAGTGTGAGAGGAAACTGAATGAAATACTGGGCTGATTTTTAAGTATGTTTTTGACGTCGTGGATTGTAGCTCTATGTGCTTTGTACATGTTTACAGTTCAAACACATGGAAATTTGTTGTTTACACTGTGTTTTGTTGTAACAGTAATTTATCGAATTAAAAAGCTTTTATATTAAACAAAATGCAAAAAATTTAATTTCAGCAGCACACAGATTAATTCACAAATATTGATATCAAACGACTACAGTCTTAAAGGCTGTAGCTGTTGAACAACTGACTGCTCCTTTATCACTGCAAACAACAAACAAGCAAATGTTCAGCTCCCAGTGTTTTACATTATTTATTATTCTTAGCCTTCTATAAAGTATATTTTACATGACACAAAGTATCAGACTGCTCCATTTTTCCTGAATAAAACAGGTTATGCTCCACAGAGTGGGTCTCCCATAAGGGATCAGGCACGGTGTTTAAACTGTGTACTACACAATCTGATACACTGACACCTAGTGGCCTTTACTGGTTTTAAAACATGGAGAAAAAATATATTCATTTATAAAACTTTACAACTCTACAATAAAAAAAAACAACTAGAGATCTGCATTTCCAGGGGTAAACACGAGATGTTGCGCCGCTGACACCGCCGTACCCCGATCCGCGTCTTTCCCGCTTAAAGCGAGGCCATCGATATGGTAAAGGCATGGATCCCTAGGCGACGCTATGGTGAAGGAATTGACTGCTAAGCTGTTGGTAGTGGGATGTTAAAAGAGCACTCTCCCACAGCAGTTTACATTGGACTCTATGGAGGTCCGTAGGCTGTGAATGGAAAACGATACATTTTGAATTCCACCTTTAAAAACAATTCCATCCATCCATTATCTGTAACCGCTTATCCAATTTAGGGTCGCGGGGGGTCCAGAGCCTACCTGGAATCATCGGGCGCAAGGCGGGAATACACCCTGGAGGGGACGCCAGTCCTTCACAGGGCAACACAGACACACACACACACACTCACACCTATGGACACTTTCCCTATGGACACTTTCAAATGGCCAATCCACCTGCAACGTGTGTTTTTGGACTGTGGGAGGAAACCGGAGCACCCGGAGGAAACCCACACGGACACGGGGAGAACACACCAACTCCTCACAGACAGTCACCTGGAGCGGGAATCGAACCCACAACCTCCAGGTTCCTGGAGCTGTGTGACTGCGACACTACCTGCTGCGCCACCGTGCCGCCTAAAAACAATTCCACCTTAGGAAACCCAGAATTGTATTGAGATGTCCACGTTTAAAAATGACCACTGTAAATAAAGGTAAAAATGTTGAAAAAACAGCCAGTATATTTTGAACAAGGTATTTTTTTTAAAAATCCACCTTAAGAAACCCTGGATAATAAAGACATCCCCCTTAAAAATGACCTTTAAAGTGTTAGAGACTGCCTATGTATGTGTCCTTCACACCCCCCCCCCCCTCACACTCACAGAACACAACTGACAGACTCACGATTCAATGAATTTCGAAAAAATCCAAAAATTCACCCGTAGCTCGAAAACTAAAGTTTAAATTAAACTAGCTTGTACCACAAAAAATGAACAAACCAAGTTAGATTTGACATAAAGGTGAAATAGGTGCATAGAACTATGTACTATTTACATTTACATTTTACATTTTGTAGGAAAATTTAGTTAAGCTACACATAACCAATACAGGTGAATGATATACATTTTTAAGGGTTTAAAAAAACTGAATTAAACACCAGAATAGGTGTGTGAAATATAAAGTTTTTTTTTTTTTTTTTTTAAGTGTTTAAAAAACACTGAATTAAAGTAAAACACCAGAGTAGGTGTGTGAAATATATACAAAGGTTTTTTTTTTTGTTTTGTTTTTTTATTTGTTTTTTTAAGGGTTTAAAAAAACTGAATTAAACACCAGAATAGGTGTGTGAAATATAAAGTTTTTTTTTTTTAAGGATTTGAGAAAACTGAATTAAAGTTAAACACCAGAATAGGTGTGTGAAATATAAAGCTTTTTTTTTTTTTTTTTTTTTTTTTTTTTTAAGGGTTTAAAAAAAACTGAATTAAACACCAGAATAGATGTGTGAAATATAAAGTTTTGTTTTTTTTTTTTTTTTAAAGAGTTTAATAAAAATTGAATTAAAGTTAAACACCAGAATAGGTGTGTGAAATATAAAGTTTTTTTTGTTTTGTTTTTTTTTAAAAGAGTTTAAAAAAAACTGAATTAAAGTTAAACACCAGAATAGATGTGTGAAATATAAAGTTTTTTTTTTTTTTTAAAGAGTTTAATAAAAATTGAATTAAAGTTAAACACCATAATAGGTGTGTGAAATATAAACTGTTTTTTTTTTAAGGGTTTAAAAAAAACTGAATTAAAGTTAAACACCAGAATAGGTGTGTGAAATATAAAGTTTTTTTTTTTTTTTTTAAGTGTTTAAAAAAAACTGAATTAAACACCAGAGTAGATGTGTGAAATATAAAGTTTTTTTTTTTTTTTAAATGGCTTAAAAAAACTGAATTAAAGTTAAACACCAGAATAGGTGTGTGAAATATAAAGTTTTTTTTTTTTTTTTTTTAAGTGTTTAAAAAAAACTGAATTAAACACCAGAGTAGATGTGTGAAATATAAAGTTTTTTTTTTTTTTTTTAAAGAGTTTAATAAAAATTGAATTAAAGTTAAACACCAGAATAGGTGTGTGAAATATAAACTGTTTTTTTTTTAAGGGTTTAAAAAAAACTGAATTAAAGTTAAACACCAGAATAGGTGTGTGAAATATAAAGTTTTTTTTTTAAGGATTTGAGAAAACTGAATTAAAGATAAACACCAGAATAGATGTGTGAAATATAAAGTTTTTTTTTTGTTTGTTTTTTTTTAAAGAGTTTAAAAAAAACTGAATTAAAGTTAAACACCAGAATAGGTGTGTGAAATATAAAGTTGTTGTTTTTTTTTTTTTAAGTGTTTAAAAAAAACTGAATTAAACACCAGAGTAGATGTGTGAAATATAAAGTTTTTTTTTTTTTTTTTTTTTTAAAGAGTTTAATAAAAATTGAATTAAAGTTAAACACCAGAATAGGTGTGTGAAATATAAAGTTTTTTTTTTTTTTTTTTTTAAGTGTTTAAAAAAAACTGAATTAAAGTTAAACACCAGAATAGGTGTGTGAAATATAAAGTTGTTGTTTTTTTTTTTTTAAGTGTTTAAAAAAAACTGAATTAAACACCAGAATAGATGTGTGAAATATAAAGTTTTTTTTTTTTTTTTTTTTTTTTAAAGGGTTTAAAAAAACTGAATTAAAGTTAAACACCAGAATAGGTGTGTGAAATATAAAGCTTTTTTTTTTTTTTTTTTTTTTTTTTAAGGGTTTAAAAAAAACTGAATTAAACACCAGAATAGGTGTGTGAAATATAAAGTTTTTTTTTTTTTTAAGGATTTGAGAAAACTGAATTAAAGTTAAACACCGGAATAGGTGTGTGAAATATAAAGTTTTTTTTTTTTTTTTTTTTTTTTAAGGGTTTAAAAAAAACTGAATTAAACACCAGAATAGGCGTGTGAAATATAAAGCTTTTTTTTTTTTTTTTTTTTTTTTTAAAGGGTTTAAAAAAACTGAATTAAAGTTAAACACCAGAATAGGTGTGTGAAATATAAAGTTTTTTTTTTTTTTTTTAAAGGGCTTAAAAAAACTGAATTAAAGTTAAACACCAGAATAGGTGTGTGAAATATAAAGTTTTTTTTTTTAAGGGTTTAAAAAAACTGAATTAAAGTTAAACACCAGAATAGGTGTGTGAAATATAAAGCTTTTTTTTTTATTATTTTTTTTTTAAGGGTTTAAAAAAAACTGAATTAAACACCAGAATAGGTGTGTGAAATATAAAGTTTTTTTTTTTTAAGGGTTTAAAAAAAAACTGAATTAAAGTTAAACACCAGAATAGGTGTGTGAAATATAAAGTGTTTTTTTTTTTAAGGGTTTAAAAAAAAACTGAATTAAAGTTAAACACCAGAATAGGTGTGTGAAATATAAAGTTTTTTTTTTTTTTTTTTTTAAGTGTTTAAAAAAAACTGAATTAAACACCAGAATAGATGTGTGAAATATAAAGTTTTTTTTTTTTTTTTTTTTTAAGAGTTTAAAAAAAAGTGAATTAAAGTTAAACACCAGAATAGGTGTGTGAAATATAAACTGTTTTTTTTAAGGGTTTAAAAAAAACTGAATTAAAGTTAAACACCAGAATAGGTGTGTGAAATATAGTTTTTTTTTTTTGTTTTTTTTTTTAAGTGTTTAAAAAAAACTGAATTAAACACCAGAATAGATGTGTGAAATATAAAGTTGTTTTTTTTTTTTTTTTTAAAGAGTTTAATAAAAATTGAGTTAAAGTTAAACACCATAATAGGTGTGTGAAATATAAAGTTTTTTTTTTGTTTTTGTTTTTTTTAAGGGTTTAAAAAAAACTGAATTAAACACCAGAATAGGTGTGTGAAATATAAAGTTTTTTTTGTTGTTGTTTTTTTTTAAAAGAGTTTAAAAAAAACTGAATTAAAGTTAAACACCAGAATAGGTGTGTGAAATATAAAGTTTTTTTTTTTTTTTTTAAGTGTTTAAAAAAAACTGAATTAAACACCAGAATAGATGTGTGAAATATAGTTTTTTTTTTTTTTTTTTTTTTTTTTTTAAGAGTTTAAAAAAAGTGAATTAAAGTTAAACACCAGAATAGGTGTGTGAAATATAAAGTTTTTTTTTTTTTTTAAGGGTTTAAAAAAAACTGAATTAAAGTAAGGCACCAGAATAGGTGTGTGAAATATAAAGTTTTTTTCTTTGTTTTTTTTTAAGGGTTTAAAAGACCGAATTAAAGTTAAACACCAGAATAGGTGTGTGAAATATAAAGTTGTTTTGGAACCGACCTTTCCAAATATCCATTGTGTTGTCTTCATAGACGCACAGTGCCATAGTGTTTTTAACAGGTGGCAGTTGAAAGAAGTCACCTACCGCAAGCACTGACACTCCTCCAAAGGGTTTTTTGCTGCCTTTAATCCGTTGAAGCCTCAAATCAACATATGCAAACAGCTCTTTGGAAACCATTGATATTTAATCAATAATGATGACTTGCACACTGGAAAGAATGATCCTCATTTCGTCCAAAGAATTTCCAAGTCGTTGATATGGTAGTTTCAGGTTCTTTGGAAGTGTCAGTATTGAGTGCAATGTGTTACCAGAAATGTTAAATGAAGCAGTTCCTGTATATGATGTTAGCAGAACAGTTGGCCTTGTTACATCATCCAGCTCATCCATACTGGGCAATCTTCTCAGAATTTTAGTCACTTCACTGTAGATACACTTGATCAAGTGAGATTTGCCAGTGCCAGCTCCACCAGTAACAAAGTAAAAGAACTGCTCGGGTCGTTCCCCATTTACAAGTTTCAAGCTCCAGTCTCTTAACTTATAAAACACAGCTGCTTGTGTTTGATTTAGGGATTGATACATCTGCCGCATTTCCTTAGCGCTCAGTACCGGGCACTCTACAAGCTGCACTGCTGTTGTCCTGTCAGCAGTTCTTGTGTATTCTGGCACATCCTCTTGCTCATTTTGTTCTGTCGGATCTAGTGGCTGACGTTTGGACGTTTGTCTCAATCCGCAGAAGCTCTGTATTTGGAGCAAAATTGGCCCATGCATCCTCAATGGGTCCAATCTCTATAAAATCTGTGATTGCATGCTCAATAGCATCACTGTCCTTTTCATATCGTTTTCTGTTGTTATAGACAATATCAAATACAGGTGTCAAGTCTGAACCAGGGAGCTTGATACATGCATTCTGAAAGAAAGACTGGTAAGAATTAAATGGGGATATCTTAAGCTGACAGTCACTCCTGTATGGGAGGTAAACCTTAAGAAGAGTTCCATAAAACTTTTCAGGCTCTTTCTTTTCAGAAAAACATGCATACCTGATGACTGCAGGTTTTCCTTTGGTCCTCTTCTGAATAAATCCCATATTATCTTGAAATGGAATGACATTTTTGCCCCCTCTCTGTCTTCCATAAACTGCTCTGTAGTTGGATGCAAAGTCTGCCATGCACATTTGTTCAAATTCATCAGTTTGAGGCCTGGCTTTATACTTTTCTGTCAACCCAGTCATCCATACTTGGTCCCAATCTGGATGTTTTGTCTCCAGTATTTTCATGGGTCAGCTTATCTTCATGGCATTGTCATCTGTAGGAATGAAAACAACACTGCGCGAGCAAAGCTTCAGTTTCAAGCTGCACACACGAGTGACAGCCTCTTGTACACTGACTTCTCGGTTTTTTGAGTAGGCTTGCATGACCTGCTTCATTTGCTCTAGCTCTGAGGAATTTTCACGGCTCGATTCCTTTACAATCCCTTTGAGATAATCACTCATCTCATCCTCAGCCTTGGTAATGTATGACAACATATACATTATACAGCTGTAGGGATTCAGAATGTATTGAATATCCATATTTGCATTCCATGCTCTTAACAAGTCAGGATTGTAGCCATTAACCCAACAGTCCTTGGGTTCATGTTTCATCATCACGGCACTGGCATCTGTCGTCATCTTAATGTAACTGCAAAAATCATCATAAGTCATGTTGCATTTTGCAAGAATTTCATCTGTACTTTGAAATGAAGCTGCTGAGTCATGCAACAACTCCCAAACATTCTTCAACTTAGTTCTTACTAGTTCTTCTGAAATTGCTGCATCAGGATTGGATGGCCTGTGTCTACTTATGAAAGTGGTCTTCACGGGTTGCTTTGGGAATCCATAACGGCAGTGTTTCTTTCCTTTCTTGCAAGACTTGGTGTGATTTCTGCTGTGAGACTGCACTTCCTTCACAATGTTGTACAACTCAGAGTCTGTGCTTTCATCAGGCAGCTGGCATGAAATGTAAAGGTCAATGAATGCAGCAACCATTTCATCTGGATCTTTATCAAAACTTGGTGCGTCCTTAACCCAAAACAGGCAATGAATGTGTCCTGATCCTCTGGCCTGGAACTCCACTCTTTAAAACATGTCCACGACTTCACCTATGGGTTGAGAGGGTGATAAAATCAAATCCCTCATTAAGGCCTCCACCCTCTTTTCCAACATTCTAATGACTATGACAGGGTTACTTCGAAGAATGTCGCATTTAGTGGCCCGGTCCAATTCACACTTTGTCCCTGTTGCTTTTTGATGGCTCCAATGACCTCTGGCCACCTCATCTCCGCAGCACTGAATGTACAAAAAAAACGTAGGCAAGCCTAATTGCCTCAAACATGAAAAGAGATCCTTCATGGTTTTCTCCAAAAATGCAGGAGTCCTTCTTAGGGGCTGCATGAATCTTGTGGCCTCCCCATGTCGAACAAGTTTCTGCACTTTCTGCTGGTCTTGCAATAATCTTGTTGTAATTCTTCATCCATCCTTTGTAAGTACTTTCCCTTTGCGCAGCTGAATAGACATACTTGACATGGCAATATGCATCTCTGTCACAAACTGGGCAAAGAAAATGTAACTGGTGTCCATGGCAAAACGATTGTCAGCACTGAACAATCTTGCATTAAAATATCTGCTTGGGGAGATCTTCTTGGGTCTGTCCGATTCATCAAATGTGTTTCTGCCTCTGTTGAACTGCACAGGAAATGCCATGGACTCCAAATGAGGAGTTCTGAAAAAGCTAACTGGATGATTTCCTTCTGCTGGTGCGATTGAGTAAATTTTGCCTCCAAATGACAAAATTTCTTGGCCAACATCTGCTGGCTGAAGACATGAATCAAATGAAATCCCATAGTTTTGTGCGACACAGTCCTCCTGTTCATCAGCCTGATTTTCTGAATCTGAATCACTTTTTGCACATTCAAACAGTACAAATGTAAATTGGACCTTGTTGCACATTCAATGCAAACAGTGACTGTGCCGATTTTGTTAGTGGGTTTGTGACACTTCCACTGATCTGCTGGGGTGTAGTTTGCTCTGACATGTTTTCACTGATGTGTTATCCTGCTGCAAATCCCACAAAGTTCTAAAAAAACTCTACAATAAAAAAAACAACTAAATGTCTGCATTTCCAGGAGGAAACGCGAGATGTTGCGCCGCTGACACCGCCGTACCCCGATCCGCATCTTTCCCGCTTAAAGTGAGGCCATCGATATGGTAAAGGCATGGATCCCTAGGCGACGCTATGGTGAAGGAGTTGACTGCTAAGCTGTTGGTAGTGGGATGTTAAAAGAGCAGTCTCCCATAGCAGTTTACATTGGACTCTATAGAGCTCCGTAGGCCGTGAATGGAAAACAATATTGAATTCCACCTTTAAAAACAATTCCACCTTAAGAAACCCAGAATTGTATTGAGATGTCCACGTTTAAAAATGACCACTGTAAATAAAAGTAAAAATGTTGAAAAAACAGCCAGTATATTTTGAACAAGGTATTTTTTAAAAAATTCCACCTTAAGAAACCCTGGATAATAAAGACATCCCCCTTAAAAATGACCTTTAAAGTGTTAGAGACTGCCTATGTATTTCTGTGTCCTTCACACCTCCCCCCCCCCCTCTCTCTCTCTCACACACATGCTCACAGAACACAACTGACAGACTCATGAATCAATGAATTTCGACCAGGGGGGGACCCTCCAAAAAATATCCCACAGCTGGAAAACCTTTCAAGGTCCAAAAATGAACAACATACCATAGCTACAAGGAAAGTCTGGCGCTCGAGATGGTGTAGAAAATTTTTGCAATTTGAGCAAGAGTTGATGGTGTAATGATGAGTTAAAAACAGGCAAAATGTTTAAATTCTGCGTTCCGACCTGCTCTTAAAATACATTGAGCTCTATGGGAGTGAAACCCTCCCAAGTGTCGAAGAAAAATTCACAGCTCAAAAACGGTATTTTCAAATGGTCTGAAATTTATATATGTAAGAAAGGGGAAATTTCTCTACCATTTAAAATTTAAATGAAGTATGTAGGTGAAAGTATAAGGAAGTTATGGCAAAATGTTTGGCAGAAAATTGAAAAAGAAAAAAAATCATTTAAATGCATTCCTCTGGGAGCGTACCCACCCTCCGAACAAATGCTTTTAGCTCGGAAAGATTTTCCCAAATCACTTAACTGTATATACCGTTGCGACAAGGAGACTCTGGGGATCGATCAGGTATAAAAAATCTGCAGATTGAGTGTGAATTGAGCATGTTTTGACAAGTTAAAATCAGGAGAAAATTCAGAAACCGCACTCTGAGCCGCTCTAAAAATACATTGAACTCTATGGGAGCCAAAACCCTCGCTAGTGCCGAACAAAAATTCATAACTCAAAAACTGTATGTTCAAAAATGTTCAAATTTACGAGTGCTAGAAAGGACAAGTTTCTCTACCATTTAAAATTAATGAAGTTTCTAGGTGAAATTATAAGGAAGTTATGGCAAATTGTTCGGCTGAAAAGTGAACAAACAGTTTTCAGGCAGAGAAGCTAGAGTGCAGTGACATCACGCATTCTAGATGTCCCCCATTCAAATGAATGGAGGGATTTTGAAGGAGAGATAAAAAGTGAAGGATGTGCGCAAGAGGTCTGAAAACGGATGTGATGGGTCTCGGTGCACCCGGGTCCAACCGGCTGAAATCTCGTGTCTGTAGCTTGAAAATTGACCGCGTTAGAGCACTTTGAAAATTAATTCCATAGAAATGACTGGGGAAAAACAGCGAAAAACGAGTGTAGCGGGCGAACATGTGTGGGTATTGGAAAGCCGTATACAAGCCCACATCGTCGCTATAAGATGCACGATTTGCAGGTGGAACGGAGTCGATAGCTTGAAAACTGCAGGACAAGTTAAGCGGACAAGGAAATGCGGAATAATAAGAATGATAAACTAGAGGTCTGCATTTCCAGGAGGAAACGCGAGATGTTGCGCCGCCTAAACCCCCGTCCCCCGATCCGTGTCTTAAAATGTTGAAAAGACAGCCAGTATATTGTGAATGAGGCATTCTTTAAAAATTCCACCTTAAGAAACCCTGGATAATTAAGACGTCCCCCTTAAAAATGACCTTTAAAGTGTTAGAGACTGCCTATGTATTTCTGTTTCCCTCACACCTCTCCCCCTCCGTATCTGCCTCTGCCCCTCCCCCTCCCCCTCTCTCTCTCTCACATGCACGCTCACAGAACACAACTGACAGACTCACGATTCAATGAATTTCGACCAGGGGGGGCACCCTCCAAAAAATCACCCGTAGCTCGAAAACATTTCCAGGTCCAAAAATGAACAAAACATACCGTAGCAACAAGGAAAGTCTGGCGCTCGAGGTGGTGTAAAAAATTTTTGCAATCATTTCAATGCATTCCTATGGGAGGGTATGCTTATACTGAGGTATAAGCATAAGCTTATACCTCGGAAAGATTTTCCCAACTCACTTAACTGTATATACCGTTGCGACAAGGAGGGGATCGATCTGGTATAAAAAATCTGCAAAAATTGAGTGTGAATTGAGCGTGTTATGATGAGTTAAAAACAGGAGAAAAATTTAGAAACCACACTCTAAAAATACATTGAACTCTATGGGAGCCGAAACCCTTCCTAGTGCCGAACAAAAAAACATAACTCAAAAACCGTATTTTCAATAATGTTCAAATTTACAGGTGCTAGAAAGGACAAGTTTCTCTACCAAAATTTAAATGAAGTTTCTAGGTGAAACTATAAGGAAGTTATGGCGAATTGTTCGGCTGAAAAGTGAAAAACGGTTTTCGGGCAGAGAAGCTAGAGTGCGGTGACATCACCCACTCTAGCTGCCACCCATTGAAATGAATGGAGAGATTTTGAAGGAGGGATAGAAAGAGAAGGATGAGTGCAAGAAGTCCAAAAACGAATGTGTCGGGTCCCGGTGAGCCCTGGTCCGACCATGTGAAATCTTGTGTCCATAGCTTGAAAATTGAAAGAGTTAGAGCACTTTGAAAATTAATTCCATAGAAATGACTGGGGAAAAACTGAGTAAAAAACGAGTGTAGAGGGCGAAGCCCACATTGTCGCTATAAGACGCACGATTAAAAATAAAATAGAATAAAAGAATAAAATAAAAATAGAAGAACAATATATTGCGCTGCTGCTTAAAGCAACAGGCGCAACATAATAACAAAAAGCACACTTTACTGTAGTAAACAATGCAATGTTTATTGTCAATTCAAAAGTAAACACACTGTTTATGCATTAACCCTTCAGATGGGTTTTTAGTGGCCCTCGTAAAACTGAGAGCAATAAACAACTTTTTTCATTTTGTTCACAAACAATTAAACATCGCATCACTAAGAAAAAAAAAATCCCTGACTGTAGGAATAAGTTATGCCACGTGCTCCAGCTCTTCCCTCGAGTTTCACGAACTCACTGACTTTCTAGGGAAGTTAAAAGAATGGAAAACTGCACGGTTAAAGCTAAAATAATAAAAGATGAATGAATGAGTGTAAGAGTTTAAGCAGTACATATAAAGCTGAAGCGTTTTGCTGATGTGTAACAGATGATCATTAAGAGATTTCAGTACAGTACTCAGTCCCTACTTTAGAAGAACTTAAACCTTGAGGAACAGATCGATGTCATAAGAAAACAGAAGAACTCGCTCTAAAATTTGCACCTTTTAAACATCACTATCACGTTTTTAAATGCTCTAAAACAAAGGACATAAAATGTTGTTGATGTGAAGCAGTGAATAGCACCCAGTGGAGTAAATCCTAAACGTGTGTCAGTGGCGCCAGCTTGTGGAGAATTTTAGGTGAACGTGAGTGAGTGAGTGATGGAGCTTCGCATTTAAAAAGGGCTGAAACCCATGTTTTCTCATGACAGATCTGTTTGATCAGACACAGAGGAGACGTAGGTGATGATCCAGCTGATGGCTGTAGAAATAAACAGTACTGAGTTTAAAGCGAGGTACAATTCTTTGACTCCAGACTAACCCTCTCTCTCTCCCTCTAGTGGTTGGCTTGGTGTTGGTTTGACAGTTGGACTGAACTCGGTTTGTCTTTACTCGTCCTTTACCTGCGCTGCAGCTGATTGGTCAAAATTCCAGGGAAATTATCAACATCTGAGCTTCGAGAACCACCTGCAGATGAAAAGGGAATAGTTATTATCATAGATAGATAGATAGATAGATAGATAGATAGATAGATAGATAGATAGATAGGAAATTTAGCTGCCAGTAGCAAGAAACAGAACACAGAAAAATTCACATTAGAGAGAACATTGCCCTATAGAGGACAGACTAAAGCAGATCAAGGGATAAGAGCATAAACAATAAAATAACATTAAATTTTTAAATTTTTTAATAAAAATATGGTAGCAAGGGCAAAGAATAAAGTATAAATTTAATGTTAAATATAGAAGCAAGAACAAAGGACAGTGGTAAACAGTTATAAACTGTACAAGAAGGAGCAGATTTCTATAAAGCAGCAAGATTTCTGTAAAATAAAAGCATTTTTTTCTAATAGAATCTAAAAAATTGTTATATTTAAATTCTGTATTAAAGCTCTTATTTCACTGTTATTATTTGGATATAAACTATAGGATTTTTAAAAACTTCAGGGTTAGATTACAGCCAAGCTCCTCATCCATTGGACAGAGGCCATTAGGTTCAAACAAATGACTGTCAGATTTACAGTGCTGTGGTATTCCAGATGGTTGCTATGATATTTCAGGTGATTTCCAGGTTTGTGTTACCTATGTGACAGTTATACGTCCATATCCTGTATCCATCGTAGCGGCATTTACACTTCATGACGTTGTTGGTGTAATCGGACTCAGCCACTTCGTAGTTCGGATTAATCACAACCTGCAGGAAACAGAAAAAAAGTGGTTAACACCTCTACCTCCACACAGACGTACAGCCAGTCTTAGTATTCATAAACTTAAGACTTATTAAAATATGACTTCATGTGTATTCACTGATCAGCCACAAAATTAAAACCACTGCTGTGTGAAGTGTGGAACAGTGACTTGTCCCACTGCACACCGGGAACTCCCCACAGGGCAGGACTGACCAAAACATTATAACCATCACAGTGTGGCCCTCAGATCCTTACACTGAACATTTCTCTTGCTTCAACATCACCTTCAAGAACTGATCCTTCCTTCACTGTCCACCACAGGTGTGAATTTGTTAACCCTTTAAAGCCTGACACATGAAATATTAACACAATGAAACACATTTTTTTGAAAATCACACTATGTGGCCCTAAAAATCTAATCTAAAAATAAAATCTAAATGAAATTTGGATCATATCATTTCTGAATGCATCATATTTAGGCATTTACTGGTCTTTCCTTTAGTTCACTGCATTGTTAAAACTGTTCTTAAAGTGTCTTTACACTTATTTCTTAATTTTGAATGATTTCAGTTAAACAATGAATAGCGAGTGATTGTCTCTGTTCTTCTGAACTTTTCAGGAAAACAATTAAAAGAGACACTGCTCCAGACGTCCTTTACCCATGAGCACTCTGTTCTTCTCTCTGACCTTTTTACATTTCATTTACTGGTGCTAATAAAAACACCACAACCACAAAGGCTCTTATGTGTTGATCTGCAGCGCCGTGTTTCCACTTTTAGAGAAACACATTTACACACAGAGGCTTTTGGAAAATTACAAATATATTTTTGTTTCATAAAAAGACTTTGTAAGATTGTCTAAGTGTGTTTCACTGCTGTAAAAAAGAGACTGAGTTTTCTGAATATTGGGTTTCCTCCGGGTGAGTGTGAGGAGTGTGGTGTGTTCTCCCTGTGTCTGCGTGGGTTTCCTCCGTGTGACTGTCTGTGAGGAGTGTGGTGTGTTCTCCTTGTATCTGTGTGGGTTTCCTCCGGGTGACTGTCTGTGAGGAGTGTGGTGTGTTCTCACTGTGTCTGTGTGTGTTTCCACTGTCTGTGAGGGTCCGTAATGTGGAGTGTGTGAGTGAATGTGTGAGTGTGTGTTGCCCTGTGAAGGACTGGCGCCTCCTCCAGGGTGTGTTCCTTCCTTGCGCCCAGTGATTCTGGTTAGACTCCGGACACACGGCCACCCTGAACTGGATAAGGGTTACAGACAATGAATGAATGAAGGTGTTGTGTTGAGAATGGTGCTGTTGTAAATAAAGACCTGCAGGATATAATCTCCGGGTTTGACGTCTGTGATGTCGATCCACTGGCAGTCGATATCGTGGCGGTACGAGTCCCAGCAGCCCACTGTGATTCCCTGCTGTCCGAAATTAGCACACGCAAACCTCTTCTGGATCCCTGCAGTACAGAGAGAGAACAGCTGTTTATAACCTCCTCCACATGTGGGAACACATCTGCATCAAGGCTTCAATATTACACAGTAGCACACAAATAAACACACCCTGTAAATAACATTCATCTGTAAGAAACACTAACATTTAGACAATGATTTCTGAAATTATTATTAACCATAAAATTGCTTTTTCTGAAAAAAATTAGTGGGTGGGATTCTCAGGAAGTTGCTAGGATATTACAAAGTGGTTGCTAAGCTGTGTATAGGTGGTTACTAAGCTGTGTATAGGTGGTTACTATGGTATCAGATTTGGCTGCTAGTTGTTTACTAAGGTATTCAGTATAGTTGTTAACTATGCGTTACTATAGGTGGTTACTATGATGTCGTATGTACATGCTAGTGTGATCCTATGTGGTTGCTATGGTTTTCCAGGTTGTTACTATGGAACCCTTGTGGGTGCTAAGTGGTTGCTGTGAAATTACATGTTGTTGCTTGTGATTGGCTCTGTAGTTACTATGGTAGTCCATATGGTTGCTATGGCATCCATGACTGTCTCTATATTATTGATAGGATAGTTTCCCAGGTGGTTACTAGGTAGCTGCTAGAGTTTTCTAGATAGTCACAATATTTTTTAATGCACATCACTAAAAATATGATTAATAAAAAATATATGAATATATGTATATAATATTTTATTACTATTCAACAATAAACTACAAAATCAAAAATACCATTGCTAAGAGAAATGTATTTCAGTTTATTCATGTTTACACAAATTGGTGATTATATAATTAAATTATGTACTTTTATTGTATAAAATAATTAATCAGCAAAAAGAATAAGGTCCCTACTGTCACGTTTACTCTTAAAATATTATTAAAATGTTCACTATTTCTGTGCAAATAAAAATATGAATTTGAAGTATAACTGAATATCTGTGTTTGTGTGATATTATGGGATGTAGTTCTGACCCTCGTCACAATGACTGTCCTCCAGACAAAAGCTGGCCTTATGACCCTCAGCCACCTTGGTCCCATTCAGACTCAGGAGATCGTAATAAGTGAAAACCTCCATGCTGTGGTAGTGTCTGCACACAAACAAACAAACAAACAAACAAACATCACTGATCAGCGCTCTGTCACAGTGGGACCCCTCTGACGCGATTATGATCCAGTGCTGTGTTGTCGGACCTGTGACACTCGTGCCAGATCCAGGCGTGCTGCCCGGCGCGGGGTCTGAAGTCGGAGAGACCGAGGTTGTGGATCTGCGAGGTGAAGCGGAGCAGCCGGCGGGAGGAGGTGTGGTCATAGGGGTTAAAGGTCACGGCGGAGCTGGACAGACACCCCTCCTCCTGAGCACACTGCAGGGCGTAGAGTGGACGGTCCTCCAGGTACGAGGTTTGCTCCACTACCTCAGCGTTCAGGACCAGGTCAGGGGCAGCTGAGAGTGGACACGGGGTAAAACATTATCTCTACATTCACAAACATTCACCCTTTCACTCCCTCCCTCTCTTACACACACACATAATACAGACAATGGATGGTAATAATAGAGTGTATTACTCTGTGTGCAGGAGACTCCAGCAGCAAAGCGTCCTCCTCCTTTGGGGCAGCTGAGGTGTTTACCGTGATGAAGACACTGCGCCAAACTCATCTCTGTCCCAGAACACCTCACTCCACTCATCACTACAGCATCAGCACTTGCATCACCGGACCAGTACCAGGTCTCCTACACACACACACACACACACATATATATATAATTTTCTTTTGTATAAAACTTGAACGTTACACAACATTTCGCAGTAACGCATAATTAACGCTAGAGGGAGCAGTGTTACTACATTTGGAACAGTAGCGCTTTATAACCGCTAGAGGGAGCTTTAAGACCTTTGTTAAATTAAGGGACTTTTCTGAACTTAGGATCTGTCTGTCTCTCCACCTCTCTGTCTGCCTGTCTACCTCTCTGTCTGTCTGTCTGTCTACCTCTTTGTCTGTCTGTCTGTCTACCTCTTTGTCTGTCTGTCTGTCTACCTGTCTCTCCACCTCTTTGTCTGCCTGTCGACCTCTCCGTCTGTCTCTCCACCTCTGTCTGTCTGTCTCTCCACCTCTCTGTCTTTCTCTCCACCTCTCTGTCTGTCTTTCCACCTCTCCGTCTGTCTCTCCA
This sequence comes from Hoplias malabaricus, assembly GCF_029633855.1. Lineage (NCBI taxonomy): Eukaryota > Metazoa > Chordata > Actinopteri > Characiformes > Erythrinidae > Hoplias > Hoplias malabaricus. Next base: position 2,380,371 of record NC_089817.1, read on the forward strand.
CCTCTGTCTGTCTGTCTCTCCACCTCTCTGTCTTTCTCTTCACCTCTCTGTCTGTCTTTCCACCTCTCTGTCTGTCTCTCCACCTCTCTGTCTGTCTCTCCACCTCTCTGTCTGTCTCTCCACCTCTCTGTCTGTCTCTCCACCTCTCTGTCTGTCTGTCTCTCCACCTCTCTGTCTGTCTGTCTGTCTGTCTGTTTACATATTGATCTATCATTGTAAATAGTGATCTTCCGTAGCTGATTCTGATTCAATCAGAAGGCCTAGAAATATGTGAGTTTGTGTGTGTGTGGATTTGTGTGTGTGTGTGTGTGTGTCTCATGACTCAGTCAGGCCTCCTCTACACAGAGTATAAATGCCAGCTGTGAACAGTAACAGAACATGATGCAGAACTCATACTTTCCAATGGTTTCTTATCTCTCTGAGGAGCGTGTGTTTGAGCACGTTGTCTGTGTTCAGTGTGTTGTTGTCTCTCCGTGAACAGGACAAAGACTACGATGATGATGTAACAGACTAATAGACGTAAACAGACGTTTACACGTGAGGCTTGGGGAGATTTTTCCTAACGGTGTTAAATCCGTTCCACTGAGGGAACGCTTCTGGAATTGTTTCATTACCGGCTCAGCGAGAGTCGTGGTCATTAATAACCCACCGGCATTTAACGAGTGGAAACTGGACGATGCTGGACCAGCCCCAGGGTGAAATCTCATTATCACAGCTCTGTAAAACTGACCACACTTGGAGGAGGACACCACACGCCTGGAAACATCACACAGCCCCAGAGGGAGAGCGCTGCGCGAACACGGAGCTGTAGCTTCTGCTCGTTCAGAGTGTGGCCCTCACTGCTGAAAAAGCAGCTTCTGCTCCTCTGGGAGATGTTTGGGAACATTGCTGTGAGGATTTTGATTGTAATGAGCCTCGTAAACATTAGTGAGGTCAGCCGCTGATGTTCCGTCATTGGTTTTTGATACAAACTTATCTCAGAGACACTGACTGGAGCTCCTTCACACCAGAGAACACAGCTCCACTGCTCTTCCTCCCAATGCTGGGGGCTTTATCACTGCAGCCTCTGCTGAATTACAGGAGTGAGAGCCTGGGCATACATCAGGAGCTTCAAACTACAGCCCCTTTATCTACAGCAGCATGTTTTCTGGCCACTGAACATCTTTAAACTTACAGGCCCAGGTATCTGCAGGAAGGAGGACTTTTTAATTCCACGTAGAGATCCAATTCAGACCGAACGGAGAATCACACACCAGCGCTGTGTTTACAGACTTTACTGACACTGTCTGAGTCCGAGCCATAAATAACGACACTAAGCTAAAGTGCAGACTCATGGAAACGGAACATAAAATGAAAACAAAGTTGCCTTTTTAAGACATTTAGGAGCGTGATTTAAGACCTTTTCAGACAAATGAAGGCCTTTTATTTCGATCGGCGGTCGCCCTGCAGAACTAACGTTAGCTACGAATAACAGCTACAGAGAAAAACTGGCCATGGTTCGCGGTGCTTTGGAGCGACTTGAATCCAGCGCCTTGGAGATTCTCTTCGTTTCCCTGCACCTCACACACATTAAAAACATAGACGTTCCAGTGGAGGCCGTAGTGACTTTACAGACTTTAATAAGCGCTAAATAATGGTAACTTTAATTTCAAAGTAATTGTGAATTTACAAGATGGAAAATTTGCTGTTTTTCTTTACGTTTATTTCTTCAGACACAGTCCGGCCCTTTGAAGAACTGTGAGCTGGCCTTTGGTTAAAAAGCTTCAGGATGAAGTACGTGGACCAGAGGAGTGTGTACGTGGACCAGAGGAGTGTGTACGTGGCCGTGATGGTAGTGGAAGTGGTCCAAGACGTGAACAGGATGGTGAACTAATTCAAAGCCAAAGTTCAAAGCCCCTGGAAGCAGGGGATCATCATTTTAACAACATCATGCTGTTTACTCTCACACTCCACAGCTTTTACACACTCAGCTTCATTATCTCTGAACCAACACACACAGGACACAGAGGACACACAGGACACACAGGACACAGAGGACACACAGGACACAGTGGACAGAGGACACACAGGAAACAGAGGACACAGAAGACACAGAGGACACAGAGGACACACAGGACACACAGGACACAGTGGACAGAGGACACACAGAAAACAGAGGACACAGTGGACAGAGGACACACAGGAAACAGAGGACACAGAAGACACAGAGTACACAGTGGACAGAGGACACACAGGACACAGAGGACACAGAGGACACAGAGGAAACAGAGGAAACAGAGGACACACAGGAAACAGAGGACACACAGGACACAGAGGACACACAGGACACAGTGGACACACAGGACACAGTGGACACACAGGACACAGTGGACACGCTGGGTTTTAACAAACACGCCTGATTAATCATTATATGCAAATACATTTGTGTTTGATTTGAAATATTGATCTCATTTGTCAATATTTAGCGATGTTGCTCTCCTATTGGTGGATTGTTAGCAATGATACACTCCTATAGATGTCACTGGTGGATTTTGCCCACACTCCTCTCTGATTGGTGGATGTGTGTGAGTGAGCAGAGCCCATTGGAGTAAATGGAAGAACAGAGTGAGAACAGTGGAGACCTCTTCTAATCTGTGACATGCTCCAGCTCTCAGAGTGTTACCTGAAAGGCCTGGCTGGCGAAGCCCAGTCCCAGCTGCCTGCAGACCACCATGGCCTCCATCACCCCCCAGCTCTCACTGCACACCGTTCCCCAGACCAGAGAACCGTTCCTCTCGGCTAGAACCTCAACTCGCCCCTCAGACGGGTTCCGGCCTCCGTTCAGTCTCAGCTGCAGGGAAAAGACATACAGCAGAGTTCAGAATACAATCAGATCCTCACAGGAGAGTCGGACCACTCCGTGTCCCTCCTACAACACCACGCTCGCGTCTCTGTGAACGGAGAGAGACTTTAACTCAAGACTAAAGGTTTTTTCAATGGATCTGTATCCAGTTTAATTTTAACCCAAGCTTTAGTCGTCTCCAGGTCCCCCTCTGCTTCTTTTCAAACTGCAGCTAAAACAGCTTCACTGGTCAGTTCCAGAAACCTGAGGAGAGTGCAGACTGCCCACATCTGTCACATCAGATGTGTGTGTGTATCCTGTAGAGAGTGTGAGGGGCTGAGGTGGGTATCCTTGTGTGAAAGTGGTGTCCTCACCCTGGAGTTGAAGCCCATTTCTGGAACATTGCAGCGGACGGCAGCGTCCTCCTCGTGACTGCAGCCAACAGCCTCGCGGTTAAAGTAGCACTCCGTCAGGGACTTCTCAAAACCAGAACACTCCACCTCGTTCATGTGGACCGGACCCATTCCTGCACACACACACACACACACACATTTCTTAATTAATAGAAAATAAATTATACTAAATATCCATAATGTGAGTCTTATGAATGTGTGTGTGTGTGTGTGAGAGAGATTACACCCTCACCCTGTCCCATTCTGGCTCCAGACAGAGCCTCCTGAGCCGAACCGAAGCCCAGTTCTCTGCAGACCACAGTGGCGTCCTTCAGGTCCCAGTCGTCGTCACACACTGAGCCCCACACACCGTTCTTCAGCACCTCCACTCGCCCCTCCCCCACGCTAGCTCCGCCCCTGAGCCGCACCAGGGGTTGCTGGGAAAAAATAAAAAGTTTTTTTTCTGGGATCTGCTTCCTAAAGAAACATCACACACTTCTCTACAGTCTCAGCTCTGAACACGAGAAACCAGCCCAGATTTTACCTGTCCACAGGTGTGTGTGTTTGTGTGCTTGTGTGTGTGTGTGTGTGAGTTTGTGCGTGTGTGTGTGTGTGTGTGTATGTGCGTGATGTGTGTGTGTGTGTGTGTGTGTGTGTGTTTGCGTATGTGTGTGTGCGCGCGTGTGTGACTGGGTGAGTGTGTGTGTATGTGCGAGTGACTGGGTGAATGTGTGTGTGTGTGTGTGTGTGAGTGTGCGCGCGTGTGCGTGTGTGACTGGGTGAGTGTGTGTGTATGTGTGAGTGACTGGGTGAATGTGTGTGTGTGTGTGTGTGTGACTGGGTGAATATGTGAAACTGTCCACAGGTGTGTGTGAGTGTGTGTGACACGCTGTGTCCCAGATGAGGATGAAGTGCTTATAAAAACTGAGTGAATGAATGAAATTAAACACAGTGAATCTGTTATAAAATGTAACTATGTGTTCAGTGGATGTAGAGGCTGTTCTCAGCTCTGGCCGAACTCCTCGGGGCTAATGAACCCCAGTTAAAATGTTTATTCAATGTGGAGTACAGAGCTGTTCCAGAAGAAAGCTCCTGGCTGAAAGATCCATGGCTCTATGCACAGAATAAACATAAAACCCACATCGGAGCACTGTACAAACATTCAGCCTGGGCCCTGATCCCTACACAGCAGCTCCACATCCTCACGGAGCCTCCGCATCTTACATAACCTCCCTCTGCTCTCGGCTCCTTCCTGGAAACCCTGAGATACTGAGATCAGTGGGTGAACCTCCGCAGATTCCTCCAGAATCTCAGAGGAAAACATGCCAATGATTCATGGGAGGAATGAGAAGTGAGCGGCAGATTCCAGATCTGAAACCCGGAGGACTTCTGCAGATGGAGGCTGGGGGAGGGTCTGAGTCCTCTGTGGTTTTAAACTTGATGATGATGATGGAGTGAAAAGTGAAACTGCAGTGACTCCACATTAAAAATCAGACGCTGGTTTCTCTCTTTCCGCAGAAGTGAACGAGTGGAAAAGAGCGTCTCACGTGGCTGCTGCTGAAGGAGTGAGACGGTATGGAAATGACCTCATGTGAACATTGCTCCGTCCTGACTCAGCGTGGAGGTTTCATCATTGGAGAGGAGACACCAGGGCGACCACAGAGTACAGACACAGAGGGACTGTCCAGGTAATCAGTTCTGACCAGTGGAGACACTCCTTTTCGGACACTACTGCTGCGTCTGAAACGTCTTAAATGCTGAGTCCTTAGTTAAACATTTTCCACCAACGCAGAACCGGTTCTGTTCCCATCGTGAACCTATTTTGGAATTGTTTGATGTGTTTACACCAACGTAAATAAGCTCCTGAACCAGAGCAGACAGTTCCCAGCTGGAACCAAAGAACAGTAGGTTCTTCAGCAGGAACCGTGATGGCATTCGTGAGTGAGCTGAGATAAAGAAGCTCTAGAAAGAGCTCAGAGTCTGAAATATAGTGTAATGGTGCAGTGGAGCTAATATGGAAATGTGAATATGAGGACCTCTGGTGGCTGGGGGGTAGGGTCGGGTGGTGTAACGGTAATACCGTATACCGCGGCATTTAAAAATGGGGACTGTATCTCTATTTGAGTGTCAGTTATGCTTCTAAACAGTGTAGAACCATCTTATTTCAATTATTTTACAACTGTTCTATTCCTCCAGCAGCAAGAGCTGAAATCTGATCTCTCTCAGAAACATGTTTTTATTGTGCACTGTCAGGCTGTGCTGAGCTGAACTGCATGGCGCCGAAAACCCTTCGCTCATGAGGTTCACACAGTGCAGCCCCCACTACCCCACAGTAATACCGTATACAGTGTAAATATTTTGAGATGGTATGACAGTATAAAAATGTAGATACCACCCATCCCTACTGGGGGGTGTCATCCTAGGTTTTACATCCCTCTGGCGGACTCTTGGCATTGGGCTTGGAAACTTTGGGGTCATGCACAGCTTCTTCAGGAAATCATGCTTTGTTCAAGGGAGAATCCGTAAGATCCGTAAGTGTGTGTGTATGTGTGTGTGTGTGTGTGTGTACCTCAGGTCTGTAGGCCTTCCTGAACCCGGCGGAGTGTGTGGGGGCGAAGGCTCGTCCCGGGACGCAGCTGATCACCGCAGGCATCCCCCCAGCACACTGGTCAGTCACCTGTCTCCCCATCCGGCAGGACGACAGGTGAGACTCGTTCCCTGTACAGTTCACAGAGAAACCCCAGAAGTTCTTCTTCCTCTTCTGAGACAGCAGCCTGAGCACAACAACAAACAATAAACAACAAATAATAAACAATAAATAACTGGCCTGATCTTCCCAATCTGTTTACACAAAATAAAAGCCCTTGTCTTACTCCCTCTTTTCAAACCTCTGCAGAGGATTTACACCAGAATCTGGAACATTGTTGTGAGGATGTGATGGCATTCAGCCATGTTATCTTCAGTGAGGTCAGGTGATGATTGACGATGGGTGTTGGGTCACTAACCCCACTCCCAGCTCATCACAGAGGAACTGAATGAAGATCCATCAGCACAGTGGAGAAAGGGAACACAGTTCCACGGTTCCACAGCCCAGCAGCCGAATTATCCATTTCACTCTGTGTCTGAATGATGCTTAAACATCATTTTAAATCCAGACAGACATTGTCACGCTCAGCTGTGGATCTGCTTTGTGTTTGGCTCATCTTTTCTTAGAAACTCTTTTATTCTCTCGCTCCGACCTGGCACCACCACAGCCCTCATATTTCATTACAATTTTACAGAAAGTATTTATCACGGCATGTGCCCGTCTCTCAGCAGCAGAGCAAAGTGATTCTCAGACACACACAGAGTGTTTCATTCTTGGATGAAATTCAGGAGGTGAAAAATGTGGGACAAGAATGTTGGAGGAGTTCATTAAAGAGGGAATTCATCACCTCCACTTCATTATAAACAGGGGTCAGCAAGGTCACTCTGACCTCTTTCAGCAGCGTGTGCTGCAGTAGCTCCTCAGTGGGATCGGAGCAGACGAGCTTTAACTTTGTGGCTGATGTGTGTGTGTGTGTGTGTGTGTGTGTGTGTGTGTGTGTGTGTGTGTAAAGCCTGGCCTCACAATGCAGAACAACAGGGCGGATATTGAAGCTGCCATCCGTGGGTTTGTTTACATCCACCATGTCTCTGACACTGTGCCCTTTTCACTACAAACTGCAATATTATGGGATTCCGCCATTTTATAGCAGTGTCTAAAACCATAGTGGACTTTTCAGTGCACTCAAACAATCCCACAATGCACTGCAAACGGTAGTGGACAACCCATGTACACTTGCTGATGTTAATGGATAGCGGATACCCATAATGCACTGTGTTGTTTGGTAAAACCCATAAAAGATCCTGTCCAAAGTCATTCACTACCCTCCTGAATTCAGTTCACTATAAGTTTGCACTACGTAGTGAGTGACTTAGGGAATAAAGTGCCATTTCAGATCTCGCAATGCAGCAGTTCACAAGAAACTCCCATGAGGCTTTGATGACCAGAGTGAAACATCTGAAAGTGTTTGTGGTGTTCAGGGAGGGATTCATTAGAGCAGAGTCCGGACCACGTGTTAGATCCCGGGAATCTCTCACCTGTACACTCGGGCGTTGAAGCCCTTGACTCCCGGAAAACCAAACATTCCACAAACAACTCGACTGTTCATCGGATTCCAGTCTACATCACAGATCTGCCTCCACTTCCCACCATCCTTCAGCTCCACATAGCCCTCAGTGACCGGCACTCGCTTCCGCTGGGAATACGTTGCTCGGATCCGGACATCCTCCACCCTCACATCGAGAGTCTGAGAGAGAGAGAGAGAGACAGAGAGAGGTTTAATTTAACTCCTGCATTTAAACCCACGCAGACACAGGGAGAACACACCACACTCCTCACAGACAGTCACCTGGAGGAAACCCACGCAGACACAGGGAGAACACACCACACTCCTCACAGACAGTCACCCGGAGGAAACCCACGCAGACACAGGGAGAACACACCACACTCCTCACAGACAGTCACCCGGAGGAAACCCACACAGACACAGGGAGAACACACCACACTCCTCACAGACAGAGACCCAAGGAGAGGGTCCCACACAGGACCCCGAGCCCCTGCAGCTGTGTGGGAGAGACCCCATCTACAGAATGAGAAATTACTAATCAACAACTATCTCATTTCAACACTCTTAAAAATGATGGTTCTACAAGGGTTCTTAATTAAGGGAAACAGATCTATACAGAACCATGAACACCTGAAGAACCCTTTTCATGATTAAAGGGTTCTTTGGCACCATAAATGTTCTTCTACTGTTATGGTGTCAGCCTTGTTCCAATAGAAGAGCCCTCCATCAACCTGAAGAACACCTTCATGATGTAAAAAACCCTTTAATCACGCAGAAGGTTCCTCAGGTTCATGGTTTTCTGTAGAGCCTTGTTCATTAATGAGGAACCCTTGTAGAACCATCATTTCTAAGTGTGTACTTTATTAAATCACTTCATTTCGTTAAGAAGAGATGTCACCAGCAGGGGGGGATACAGACCACTGCTGATGGCCATTCTGAGTGGTCAGGGTGATCTTGCCTTGGACAGACTGCCTGTGAACATTTTATTTTAACTAATGGATGTCAAAGTGAAAGAGGCCACACTCTCTGACCCCGGATCAGCTTCAGGAGAACAACCCCGGTCTCATCTGACCAGCAGTGTGTCCACTCACAGCTCAAAGACCAGGAGACCAGGTCACATTCCTCAGCTTCACACACACACACACACACATACACACACAGGGCTCAGTGTGTATCACCTCCGCAGAAACACAGGGACACTCTGGAGCAGCTGCACATGAGCTGAAAGTCACCATGCCCAGTGCAGACCGTGAGCTGGATGTGGACCTGCGTTCCCTGAGGAATGAAGCTCCATCCAGTATTTTTGGGATGATTCACGGACCAGAACTCTCTCCAGCACCAGCACTTCACCTCACTAATGTTTCTGTGGCAGAGTGCCATCAAACCTCACAGCAATGTCCTGCTACATCAAGAGTAAAGCCTTCCCAGACGCGTAGAGGAACACAGCGCTGATTGATGTCTGATTACAGATGTCTACAACACTTTGTCCAGGTCGTGTATCCAGATTTGATTCATGAAAGTTTGAAACTACCCGAGAATGAAAACATTTGCGTATATTTGCATATGATTAATAACAGGATGTCCGCAGAAAGACCCCGGCCGGTGCCTACGTGCTTCCAGAACCGTTCCCGATTAAAAACAGGGGCCTGCTTTTCTCCGCCATGGCATCGACTCAAAGGAACATTTTAGAGGCTTTTAAAGGCCTTATTTTAGCAGAAACTCAGCCCTGGGGTGGAGAGGGGGGGCTGGACTGGGGGGTGGGGGGTTCTGACTGACCACAGCAGTGGGGGGAGAGGGGCATTGGGAGAGGGTGGGCCGCGGTGTGTAAATCAGACCCAGACTGTGGAGTGTGAGGCAGGAATGTGAAGGTCTCGTTGCTCCAGGAACTAGACACAGAGAAAAACATAAACACAGACCCAGACAGAAACGTGCTGAAATACACCTGAACACACCAGGACACACCTGAACACCGCTGAACACACCAGGACACCCCTGAACACCGCTGAATACACCAGGACATCCCTGAACACAGCTGAACACACCAGGACACCCCTGAACACAGCTGAACACACCAGGACACCCCTGAACATCCCTGAACACCGCTGTACACACCAGGACACCCCTGAACATCCCTGAACACTGCTGTACACACCAGGACACCCCTGAACATCCCTGAACACCGCTGTACACACCAGGACACCCCTGAACATCCCTGAACAAAGCTGAACACAACAGGACACCCCTGAACATCCCTGAACACACCAGGACACCCCTAAACACACCTGAACACACCAGGACACCCCTAAACATCCCTGAACACCGCTGAACACACCAGGACACACCTGAACATCCCTGAACACACCAGGACACCCCTGAACATCCCTAAACACACCAGGACACCCCTGAACACTGCTGAACACACCAGGACATCCCTGAACATCCCTGAACACCCCTGAACACACCAGGACACCCCTGAATACACCAGGAGACCCTGAACAAAGCTGAACACACCAGGACCTCCCTGAACACCCCTGAACACACCAGGACACCCCTGAACACAGCTGAACACACCAGGACACCCCTGAACATCCCTGAACACTGCTGTATACACCAGGACACCCCTGGACACCCCTGAACATCCCTGAACACACAAGGACACCCCTGAACCTGCACACAGGAATAAGTTCCAGTGCTGTATTTTCTTTCCTGGTGCTGCAGGTAACCTTTACTCTTCCAATTCCCTACACCCTACATAGTGCACTTCACAGATTATAAAGAAATACTACTGTTCCACTACACTGTGCACTACATAGGGTGGAGGGGACTCACATCTGTCTTGACTCTGAATAGTTCTCTTGCTTCCAACATCAACTTCAACACACCCTCTCAGCAGGGGGCGCTGTAACCAGATCAGTGTTATCACTTCAGGTGGGTTTGGGAATAAACAATCTGCTTCTGACCTCACAGCCATGATGAGTTTAAGAACAGCTGCTTCTGTCGTGACTTTAACTTCCAACAGACAGTAGACACCAGGGGTTATTAAACTTCTAACCGCTGCTGTATCTGAAAACGTGCCTGTGTTTGTTCTCACTGCAGCTGCTGTGTGTTCTGGCAGCAAACTCCATCAGGAAACTGAAGCAGTGACTGTGTAAGATGAGGAACACACACACACACACACACACACACACACACACACTGTGCAGTGAGTTAAATTCCAGACCAAATACATCTCTGACTCAGACTCAGACGTGAGGAACGCCTCTGTTTGATCAGACCTAGGTTTTTCCAAACGTCTGATTCTGAACCTGCTTCACCTTCCGGAAAAACCCCTAACACTGCTTTATTATACACCCACTTTAAAGTAGGGTCTCGCCCTGGACCTGCAGCTCTCTAAAAGGAGACCGCTGTAGAAATGAGAACCGGCCGGATGCTGGTCTGAAGGGTTTTGTAGAATTATAAAATAATAAAGATATAAGCTGAATGTTGAACACAAATACAATAACTCCAGAGCTCAGAGGTTAAATGAGGTCCATCTTTAGGTCATCAATCACTGTGCAGCGCGTCCTGATCTGTTTAAAACATGTCTACACTCATTTAAACTCTGCCTTAAAAGGCCTCCAAAGGATGCAACCACTTTAAAAAGATGGAGCATCTTTAAACAATGATGTTAAGCCACAAAAATGCATCTCCTGAAGGGTCCCCGGGGTCCGACTGGAGAACCGTGGAATTCCTGATGAACTTCACTTGAGAAGCAGACGAGTGGAGACTCGCACATTTCTTCTCTGACAGCTTCAGCGGAGGAGAAACACAGACTCGTGCAGGATATGGAGCTACGTACGAAAGTCCAGGCCACAGACAAAGCTGTGCTGTCCCTTTACTAACTTCACCACTCAGCCACAAGATTAAAACCACTGCCAGGGGGAGTGAGTAACATTGGTGGTCTACGCAAGGCGCCCCCTGTTGAGCGGTCAGTTCTTGACATTGATGTTGAAAGCAGGAGAAATGATGTGTGTAAGGATCTGAAGGCCACACTTATCAGAACACTTCCAGAACCCAGGTCTGTGGAGTTCAGAGGAAGGACGAGCCGTGACCGACAGGGTCCTGGGGCGGGGATCTGACTCATGGCTGATGGAGTGAAGTTGAGGGTCTGTCTGGTCCGCTTGGGAAAACAAGTCCAGCCCATGAAGGCCCCAACTCCACCTCACAGCTTACAGAACCTATAGGGATCGTCTACGAGTGTGGGGAAACACCGTTCTACATCTTTTAAGGTGGAGCCTGTACACCCTGGAGGGGGCGCCAGTCCTTCACAGGGCAACACAGACACACACATACACGTTCACACCTATAGACACTTTTGAGTCGCCAATGTGTGTTTTTGGACTGTGGGAGGAAACCGGAGCACCCGGAGGAAACCTACGCGGACACGGGGAGAACACCAACTCCTCACAGACAGTCACCCGTAGTCGGGAATTGAACCCACAACCTCCAGGTCCCTGGAGCTGCATGACAGCAACAATACCTGCTGCGCCACCGTGCCCCTTAAGTAATGTAACTGAAACAGCAAAAATAAGACAGTGTGACCCCCCTATGGAGCAGGAATAGAGCAACATCCTCATCTCGGTTGGTGCTTTTCAGCGTTTGGAGTCTCTCCGTTGTCTAAAAACCTCCAGATGGCGTTTCTCTGCCGTGAGCAGAGAGAGAGAAAGCCTAGCACCGGACCCAGACACTTTGTTTTTTTACCCATTTACAGACACTGGGGCTTCGTAAACACATTAGAGCAGTTTCCAGAGCAAACCGACTGCAGAGCAGCACACACACACTCACACTCAGGACACACACTCAGAGCTTTATACACAGGGGTTTTAGATTACAGTCGTGGACTATGCCTTTAAAGGATCTGTGGAACCTGAAACAGTGAGTGAAGCTGCAGACGATAAAGACGCTCTGTGGCCAGTGCCGCTGGAGAGAGATATATTTAATAACTGAAATGGTGTTTAATAGCAAGTAATTTCAGTTAATGATGCCCTCCCACAAACGGCTGGAAAGGGAATGGGCACTAACTACAGAAAACAGTGTGAAAACAAGAGCCAAGCAAAGCTGAGCTGTGTCCAGAGTTACACAGGAACGCAGGGAGGTTATTAAAGTTTACACGACCCTCCCCCGTCCCACAGGGGCCAGAGTGAAAGCCTCTTCGCTGATCGACCAGAATGGGTTTAACACTGAGGAGTGTGCGTTTATTTTTACTAGACTTCTGTTTTAAACTGTCTCTGTGTCCTCAGTGGCAGAGCGCGAGGACAGCGCCACACGCTGGCTGCAGTTACACAGCTTCGTCACGTGGTGTGACGTGTTAATAACGGCAGGAATGTGAGCAGGACTCTGATTCAGTCCCTCATTCCTGTCGTTTTTGGAGCAGTCACTGGACAAAGACTTCATTCAGGGCCATGGATGAAGTGTGTGTGATGGCCATTTACACACACACACACACACACACACACACACACACACACACACACACACACACACACACACACCACCTCCACCAACACCAGACGTATACACTGTAATCAGAGCTCGTCTTGCACTCACTCTCTCCCTCACTCTCACTTTATCTCTCAATATCTGTCTCTCTCTCAGCCCACACACACACACTCTCTCTGTCTGTGTCTGTCTCTCTCTCTCTCTCTCTCTCAGCCCACACACACACACACTCTCTCTCTCTCTCTCTCTCTCTCTCTCTCTCTCTCTCTCTCTCTCTCTCTCTCTCTGTGTGAGACTGAGCAGAGCTGTGTATGAGTGAAGACTCCTCACATTCCTGGAAATGATTCTCCATCGTTTCCCTGTGGGCCGAGATGGGGCAGGGTCTGCATCACCCTTCATCTCTAATATATATGTGATACTTTTTTAACAAGAAGAGCAGAAGCTGTTAGTGCAGGAGTGTTCCTGTGTGTGGAACTGAGGAACGGTGTGCCAGGCTTCTCTGCTCATTAGCGTCCTGCCTCACTCACGTTGGAAAGAAACGTGCCCCAAACACTATCATTACAGTCAGCAGAGAGAGAGAGAGAGTGTGAGGGGGGGCAGACAGACAGAGGGGAGAGAGAGAGAGAGAGAGAGAGAGAGAGAGAGAGAGAGAGAGAGAGAGAGAGAGAGAGAGAGAAGCAGGAGGAAAACTACTCTGAACTACACCTGAGAATGAGAGAGTGAACAAAGAAAAAGAAGAGAGAGAGTGTGGACAGAACAGAGGGAGAACACATTACCAGTACAAGGTTTTGTGAGTGTAAATGTGGCTACAGAGTTTCTCACACACACACACACACAACACGTCTGCTCTATAATCACACCTCTGTCCCAGACCTGAGACCTCAGTGCTGGTCTCTGAGTCATGGAGGGGGTCAGTTGGGGGCGCTGTGGAGCTGTTCATAAGGATCCTTCTCACAACCTCTGACTCCAGGTCAACACTGCAGTCAAAACTCTGACCTCTGACCTCTCATTCCACACAGCAGCTAGAGAAACACACACAAACCAATTTTGTGTGTGAAATAGCTGTGACACTACAACATTGCCATTATTTTATTTAAAACTTTAATTGTTATATATATATATATATATATATAAACTTTTATTTTGAAAGGCATCTTTAATTTTATTATTATTATTATTATTATTATTATTATTATTATTATTATTATTATTATCTGCCATTCCAGTGAACTGTCATGGATAGCCCAATGCTAAATGGCAATATGCCATAAAAACACACAGAAAAATACTAAATGCTTGGAGGAGAGCACTAATTAATCTACACACAGAAAGGACTCTCTCTCTCTCTCTCTCTCTCTCTCTCTCTCTCTCTCTGATCAAACCTCTCTCTTTGTTCAAACCTGTTCCTGTTGTCCTCGTAGCTGGAGTGAACTAGAAGAATGTGAACTTTAGCCTCCGGTGTCTTTGTGCTGTTTTAACATAAAACAAAAACATGGTTCTCATCTTAAAACAAAGGCTTTCAGTCACTGGCCACAGCAGAGCCTCTTGGAGGGAATTCTGAGAACTGAATAATACATACATCATTTCTAATCTATTGTTCTTTAACAGAAACACTGTTATATTTATTAATAAACACTGTGGTCTATACTCTTACTTCATTAATAACATTTGGAAATTAAAAGGTTAAGCCATTGAAATGGCAAATGGAAAATTATGCAATCAGAGATGAGTTCTCAGCCGTAACTAGGCAGATTAGAACCAAGCTACACTTTAAGTGAATGAGTGAATAAAAATCTGACTCTAGAACCTTCTGAAAGTACTAGATACGTGAGGGAGGGTGAATAGCAGGATTCAGTCTGTTTTGTTAGAAATGGAATACAGTGATATCAGCTTTTTTACTGAGTCCCTGTAAAGCATAGGTAACATTAGCTTAGTGCTAACATACTATTCAAAATCCCATTGGGGTGCTAGCAGTAAGTAGCATGGTGCAGCAAACATTGGCATTTTCACTGTGGGTTTATATTTTGAACCAAGACCCAAAATGTAAACAAAAGAGAAAGGAAGTATGGAGATGCCTGGCGTTGCTATAGATACAGTGATGTCATCAGTTGTCTACATCATTTATATATGTCTTTATATTTAGAAATCGCTGAGGCTCTGTGTGTTTACTGAAGGGCATCTGCTCCGTTCAACAAACTCCTCTCCAGACGTCCAGAGCTAAACAAAGTCCAGAACTAAACAAAGTCCAGAACTAAACAGAGCCTTCATATCGTTCCCAAACTAAAACCCCTCTGGAACGGCGAGGTCTCAACACATCAAACACTTGTGAAAACACATTCAGGATGCCCGACTCTGACATACCTCTGTCCTCCTGTGACTTTCACTCATTCAGATATATATCACCAGCATTATAAGCTTGTAATATTTAATGGCAATGTCTATGATTGTGGGGAAACACTGTTCTCTCTGGTGTGTTTACATTCAGCAGCTCCAAATCTGTTAAGGTGTGTTGATGTCTGAAGTGTAAATTGTCTGTAAGTGTTAATTCACTGTTTGAATTCCCACAGAAACTCATGTGTAACTCGAGCTGTTTCGTTTTGTAGCACATTCGCTCTGTGTTTACTTTCATGCAGTTAGCGCTCTCCTGAATTTAGAGTCAGTTCCACCTTAAGTAATGTAACTGTAACAGCAAAAATAAGTCAGTGTTACCCCCCTATGGAGCAGGAATAGAGCAACATCCTCATCTCGGTTGGTGCTTTTCAACATTTGGTGGACTCCCCATTGTCTAAAAACCTCCAGATGCCATTTTTCTGCCGTTTCTCTGAGCGGAACAGTGAGATGCAGAGAGAAGCACAAGTAACACACTGAGCGTAAAAAAGTGAGCCACAAACACGTGTAAGAATGTGAATGAATGTTTCACATAGATTGTTTGTAGAGTTAAATTATGCATTTCTACTTTCACATTCACAAACTTTAATTCAGATTCAAATCAGAATGATACAGATTTCAATGCTCAGTGTACAACTGTGATTCTGAGACCAGTGCAACAAAACTTGTAGAAGCTGATCTGAATTAATGAAAAGTACAAAATGAAGGCAAAACACAAACATAACTCACTTTTTGTGTTTGCACTTTATTAAATTTATATTAAAACCTGACGTATGCCTTTTAATCACAATTTACAAATACCATGCCTTTTGGCCTTAATCTAATTCCATAGTTTTTTCTCTTGTCACAGGTTCCTGCCTTCGGAGTTTGAGCTTTAGAAGCTCCACTCTGTCTGGGGGATGGGTCTGTGGTAGCAACCATAACATTACAACACAAGCTAGAGTCCTTTAGTTATTATTTTATAGTGATGTCAAATTTGAGTCAGAATCTACAGCAGTGCATTCAGTGAGAAACACAGCGAGGAGCTTCTTTAATGTAGTTTGTTACCTTGCAGCCAATTTATTATCTTGTATCTTTAGATTAAAGAAATAGTGCACATTCCTTGTGCATAAATGTTGCGAATATGAACTGAAACTGGGAAGAGAATATTATATTGTGTTGGCATGAAATGAAGATGAATATAAATCTACACATCTGTTTGCACACTGTGGTTTTTTCATAAACTAAATCACTTCAGGAAGTGTAGTCTCTCTTTAGTGGAAGGTCTCAGAGGAGAAGTCGTTGTTTCAGAGGAAGATTTTGCAGAGCACGGTATTTCAGAATCTCACATGTGCTGAATTAACTCAGAATTAAATTTAGAGTCCTTTATTTCTCAACACAAACAGCTGGTGAAAGGCTCTCACGGAGAGAAGACCTTTAGCCAAAATGAATATTAACCCTATCACTAACTCTGAGACTGGGTACATTCACTAAAAAGCAGGCAGTGGTGGTTTTGTACTAGGGGTGCCAGTGTGTAGATAACACCAGGGGGAGCTAGCTGTCCACTGTGTAAAAGGCATAATGGGCATGAGCAAAAGACCAGAGAGTATGTAAACAAACCCAGGCTGAGTACACTGCTGTTTTATTAACGTAGACCACATTGTAACCTCGCTTTCCTGTCCTTTATCTCCAACATGTTTTCTATAGGTGAAACATTTTCTATTTTTATCATCCATAATCAGAATAAAATAAGGCTGTGTGTGACGAGGGACTGCAGTGAGGGCATTGTGACAGTTTATAACCAACACAACACACACAACTGTGTTAAACTGTTTAATAATGTGTAAACTCAACAGGTTTTTAAGAAGTAAAACCAGTGAAATATTGCTAGGGATCTTCTCTCCAATGTTAGCCCATCACATTGGCCTGTTTAAAGAGACTAATTGGCAGCTGGCAGCATCCAAACTATGCTCTCTTCTGCTCCGTTCATGCTACTCCAGAGATTTTGCAAGGTTAAAAGTCAGTTCCCACTTCATGGAGCAAGATGCAGAAAGCAACAGAGACAGGAACATAGAGCATATCTAAATTCCTTTATAACTGTATGTAGGAGTAAACGGCTGTAGCTGGTGTGTGTCAGTATTTCGGTGCTGTAACTGTATGTAGGAGTAAACGGCTGTAGCTGGTGTGTGTCAGTATTTCAGTGCTGTAACTCTATGTAGGAGTAAATGGAAATAAAGCCACCTGGCGCTACAGCAGTGGAACTGTCCTGGCGCTGTTGTTTCTCCTGGGAGAGTAGGAATGAAGCTGTGGAAGCTCTACAGCAGCACTAAAACCTGAGGAGGACGAGGTCAACAGGAATGTCCTTTAAGTCCTGAATAACAAGTAAACAGGTCTCAGGTCCCGAAAGCCATAAAACAAATAGAGTGGACTCCACAAAACGCTTGTAGAGCTGATAAAAAGAGAGTGTCGCGATTCAGATAAACATAACATGTATTTCTCACATAAAGTAATCAGTCCTAAGTCTCTGTAGCTTCCCCTTGACCTCTCTCTCTCTCTCACACACACACAAACACACACACACACACACACACACAGAAAAACTTTCCTAAACGAGATTACGCACATCGGTGTTATAGGAAAAGCAAATATAAATAACACCTTACAGAAATATGCAAATCAAACAGAGCCAATTTTATGGAACTATTTTCTTCTCTGGGTAAGACAGAATAATATTTGTGGAAGTATTTGTTTGTTGTTGAGTCACTGTGTGTGTGTGTGTGTGTGTGTGTGTGTGTGTGTGTGTGTGTGTGTGTGTTCAGCAGTGAAGAGCTTGGCCTTTCTCACACTCAACTGTCCTCTGATGATAAAAATACACAAAGCTGAGACGAGCTGCTCCTTATAAACACACGGAGACTGGAGAGACACTGAAGAATCTGTTCTGTCTGAGACTGGGTTCCACTTTAGAACCAACCTTAAGTGCCCTCAGCACCTCAGGAAAAACTCTACAGCTATTGCCCTGTGATTTTCTGTTTGTATTAAGACAATTATTGGGTCTAATTTGACTGGACACAGGAGGTTTAAAATGTCCAATCAGGGTGATTTTCTCTGTGGTGTCTAGGTAGATTACAGCAGAGCTCATCTCCCACTGGTTAGGACTTCAGGAGCTGAACTGAAGGCTGTGTTAAAGTGAAACTCCAGCATAATTAAGAAGTGACAGAGGAATCAAACAGTCATGTGGCTGATGTTGTACTTTGGGATGGATGTTATAATATAATATAATATTCATTAATTCATTCATTGTCTGTAACCCTTATCCAGTTCAGGGCGGCGGTGGGTCCGGAGCCTGGGCACAAGGCAGGAACACACCCTGGAGGGGGCGCCAGTCCTTCACAGGGCAAAACACACACACACACACACACACACATTCACTCACACACTCACACCTACGGACACTTTTGAGTCTCCAATCCACCTACCAACGTGTGTTTTTGGAGTGTAGGAGGAAACCAGACTTATACAGTTATATATAATTAACAGAAACACAAAAACATAAACACAGTAAAAGTAGACAGATAAAAAAAAGTAAAAGAAAAAAGTGAGGAACACAGTGTGTTTCTAGATGTTTCTCCTTATCGTATGGATTTGCTAAATCTACAGCACACTTCATTTAACACAGTGAAGTTTTTATTAACCTCTGACACTAGGCACTGAACGATCACCTCAAATAACACACACACACACACACACACACACACACAGGAATAATAGGATATGTTCATATTCTGATATGAGGGTTTTTTCTGCAGTGAAGCATGGGGGTGATTGTGCTGTCTTTAAGGACTCAGAATCTAAACAATACACCCATAAAATCGTGCTGTATATCACAATAACGATAAATCACCATCATATCGCCCACCTGTGAAACAGGGGTCTCTGAACCTCCTTCTGTCTCTGAGCTGGGAGTTTTCTCTGCACAGACAGCCGGGTAAAGACATTATACAGAAAGGAGTGTGTGGATACTGTGTGTGTGTGTGTGTGTGTATGGAGAGGAGAGGACTTTTCCT